>NW_026000108.1:42356788-42368585 GCF_001458135.2 Marmota marmota marmota | reverse complement strand
CTCAAAAAAAAAAAAAAAAAAAAAAAGGCTGGGGGTGTGGCTCAGTGGTAAAGTGCCCCTGGGCTCAATTCCTAGAACCCCAATAAATTATATACATACAGAAATAAATGAATCAAAATCTTCAATTATTTATTAAATCTATTTTTGTCTTTGTTTAATTATTAAATCTATATTTGTCTTTGTTGTAAAAATGAAGCTCTGCCAGACCGGTCATAAAAAGTTCATCAACTCTTTATTTTAATGCTTTTATTTATTAATTTAAGAAAATGGAAACATTAAAATAGAGGAGAAAGTTTTGTCTTGTGGAACTGTGAGAAAACAGCAGTTGAACAGTATTTTTGGTATTCTCTTTTTTACCACTTTTATCAAAATCAAACCTAAAATATTTTCAGAATCCAATCCATATTTCAGAAACACACCATACATACATTTGGCACTAGCAGTTAAGGCCATTTCAGTGTGTTTTTTCTATATTTTAACAGTTGTCAAAGTGGTATTTAACTTCTTTTTTTTTTTTTTAATTCTTACCATGTGTAAAATAGTGTAAGTTATGATTTTTTTTCAACCTTGATATTTTAGCTATATTTATCACTTGGACTCAGAAGTGTCCTGTACTTAAAGTTTGTGAAACTGTAATATGAAGAGAAATTTAAAAATAGTTTTTGTTTTTGTTTTTAATTTCTTTTTACCTTCAGTGGTCTCTGGGGCTGTGCTTGGGCTCAGCGTTGCCAGGTGCCGGCTGTTAGCATCCTCCTCTGTTAATTGTGTGGCAGGTTCATACTGCAGGATTACGTCCAAGTCATGGAAGAACTTCATAGTTTTAGAGCTGTCTCCAGAGTTGTGGGCATACTTCACAGTTCTATATTCATATTTGAGATTCTTATACTTTGTCCGGCATTGTTTCCAGTCTCTGTGTATTCCTAGTGATTGCAGCCTTTTAGCAATGTAAATAAATATTCCTTTATTTCTCAGTGTGCCATAAAGTTGTTTTCGTATGTTTTTTCTGCCCAGACACTTAGCAAAGCTTTAACCTCCTCGTCAGTCCAGTGCTTCCCAGCTTCACTCTCCATGTTGAAAGTGACCTGGAAATGATTCACTACTTGTAGCCACCAGTTTTGTTTCCTAGGAAACCAGATGGCTGGTTGTCAGTACCGCTCCTTAGAGCTTGAAAGCATCTAGTTTAACTGGTTCAAGCTGCCTGAGGGAGTAACTTAAGGAACTGCCAAATACGCAGGGCAAGCTTTGTGATTAAAGAAACTTGAACCTAAATGATTGCTAACCTTTTTTTCATTCAGCTTTAAGGAAAAATTACCCTTGAGACAAAAGGGAAAGAGACTATTTTTGTGTGTATTTCTTATGATTTGCTGTTCAGCCAAATGATTGTGGATTTTTAAAAATTGGAAATGGTTGGCAGAGCTGTTTTTCAGAGGTTTATAGCTAATGTTAATGTAAAGTGATATAAATAGAAAGTGATATTTGGGCTTGGGGATGTAGCTCAGTGCTGAAGAGCTTGCCCAACATTTGTTAGGCCCCAAGTTAAATCAATCATCAGCACTGTAAAGACTAAACAATAAAGCCTGATATTTGTTGGAGAAAAGTTGGAAAATGCAGAAAAGCATATGGAAATTGTTTTGCTTATATCTAAATACTCACCCTGTTAACCTTACTCAGAGACCAATATTACTAGAGGTTGGAGGCCCAAGTTCTGGAGTTGGATTGTCTGTCATGATCCTGGCAGCACCATCTGCTCACTGTGTGACATTGGACAAGTTATTTTTCCATTTCTTTGGTGTGCTTATCTGTGAGATGGGAATGGCAATCGCAGTCTTGCTTCACAGGATTGTTGTGAAAGCTACATTATTTCCCTTTATGTAAAAGTGTTTAGGGTTCCAGAAACTGGTATGTATATTGGTTGGAATCAGATGACAGGATCATCTTGTTGGAGTTGTCTGCTGCTGTTACCAGTCATTAGCATCATGTGTGGAAGCAGTGTGAGTCTTCGTAGCATTGAATGTTGCAGACTCAGATATGGATGCTTGTTGACAAAGTGCGGTAATGAGGCTCTTCAGAAGCTCTTCAACTGGGGACTTAATAGTTGATGCCTTTGTGTTTTCACAGGGGCCAGGAGAGTGCTGGTATGGTGACCAGTGATGGGAGTTCTGTGCCAACATTCAAAACGCATAAGGTAAACTTGAACATTGAAAAACGATGATGGTCAAGATAACAATTGCCAGATGATCATTAGTATATGAGGGGAGAAAGGAATGAATAAACAATTTGCAGAAGATAGTACCTTTTCAATCATTTTCAATTTTATATCCTAACATCTGTCAAATTAGAATCTTCCTTCATTTCCTACATGCCTACCTTCCTTCCTGCCTCTTTCCGTCTTTTCATCCTGATTAGAATTTTGGAGCATAGAGACAGTAGGTGAACTGGGGATTGCCTGAGCAGAGAGGCTTATTTGCTAGCAGTACTAGTCTGTGTTTTTTTCTAAGACATGCTTTTTCTTTGACTTCTCAAGGGAATGGGTCTTGTAAATCATGTTTTTACTGAAGACAATTTGAAGAAATTGTATGTTTCAAATCTTGGCATTGGACACACGAGGTATGCCACTACAGGAAACTGTGAATTAGAAAATTGTCAGCCCTTTGTTGTTGAAACACTTCACGGGAAAATAGCTGTGGCACATAATGGCGAATTGGTGAATGCTGCTCGGTTAAGGAAAAAGGTAAGTTTTCATTATTGCAGTTAGTTAAAAGAAGTAGAGGATCTTGTCAAGGGACATTTCTTTTCTTTTCTTTCTTTTTTTTTTTTTTAAACCAGGGATTGAACCAAGGGGCAGTTTACCACTGAGTTACATCTCCTGCACTTTTTTTAATAGACACAGTCTCACTAAGAAACTTAGAGCCTTAGGCTCATGAGTTGCTGGGATTGCAGAAATGGCATTTCTTAATTGTTGCTACCTGATGCCTAACTGCCACCAGCAATCGCATAAGAATTACCTGGAGTATTTGTTATAATTCCAGATTCTAAAATACCCCCCGCAGGCCCCCATAGTTGAGGGCATTTGAATATACTCCCAAGGTGGTTTGCAATAGTGTTGCTTTAGTGTTGAGATTTGGGAAGTTGATTTATGGTTTCTGTTTTAAGCACAGAAAAATTAGGGTTTATAGATCCTTTCTGTCCTTTGGAAATTTGTTCCTGTGTTCAAAGTTTATGTGACTTTCAGACTCATCACAGCATAATCTGTGCCCAAATATAAGGGTTTCTCACACCAACCAGTTCTCTAGAGGACATAACTGAATATCCTATAATTCAGTTCAACACTGCAACCTGGAGTCGGTCTGATCCCAATGATTAAGAGCTTAGTCCCACAAGTCTACTACTTTCCGCTTCAGATGTCAGTCACAAGTCTGAGTCTCTGATACTTTTAACCAACTGGCTATTGGGTGTTTCACGTCCCCTCCTTGATTTCCATCATTTGATAGAGCAGTTCACAGAACTCAGGAAAGTATTTTTTTTAAATATATATATCTTTATTTTTTAGTTGTAGATGGACAATACCTTTATTTATTTATCTTTATGTGGTGCTGAGGCTCGAACCCAGTGCCTCATACATGCTAGGCAAGTACTCTACCACTGAGCCAGAGTCCCAGCCCAGGAAAGTACTTTTCTTATGCTTACCAGTTGATCATAAAGCATACTACAATGAATACAGCAGAACAGTCAAGATGAAGAGATGGGTAGGGGGGCTGAGGATATGGTTCAGTTGGTAGAGTGCTTGCCTTGCATGCACAAGGGCTGGGGTTCAATCCCTAGCACCACCAAACAAAGAAAAAAGAAGACACGGGTAGGACAAAGTATGTGGGAAGAGGCATAGAGCTTTGATGCCCTTTGGGTACCACTCCAGGCTCTCCTTAGTTATCTGAAAACTATCCCAATTTGTTCTATTTGGGTTTTTATAAAGATCTCATTAAGTTGGCGTAATTGCTTGAAATAGTAGCCTTGAATTATCAGCTCAAACTTCAGCCCCCTTCCCTCCTGGAAGGTCTGGTATCAGGTTGAAAGTTACCTCTAATCACCTGGTTGGTTCTCTGGCTACCAGTCATTTCATTATCCTACTAAATACGCTTACATTGGTCATTGCAAGGGGTGTAGGAGCTGTGTGTGAGGAAAATCCAGGTCAAAAATCAACCTATGGCTGGGTGCAGTGGCACACACCTTTAATCCCAGCAGCTCAGGAGTCTGAGACAGGAGGATCACGAGTTCAAAGCCAGCCTCATCAATGGCAAGGCACTAAGCAACTCAGTGAGACCCTGTCTCTAAATAAAATACAAAATAGGGCTGGGGATGTGGCTCAGTGATCTGAGTTTAGTCCCCAGCACACATACCCCACAATCACTCCAAAATCACCAGCCTACAGTTGACTTTCCAGCACTACATATCCACCAAATGCAGATAAAATGTATCTGGGGGCAGGGGCAGGAAATTGCCTGTACTGAACATGTGTAGACATTTTTCTTGTCATTATTCCCTAAACAATAATGTAATAACTATTTGCATTGTGTTAGAAATATCTAGACATGATCTAAAATATATGGTAGAGTGTATTAAGTTATATACAAATTCTACATCATTATTTTATAAGGGACTTATGCATTGCAGATTTTGGTTCTGCAGCACTCCTAGAACTACTTTCCCATAGGTGCAGGACAGTGGTATATATTTATCAAAGCATAAGAAGAAAGTAGACCTGGGTTGATGGTACTGGCCCATAATCCCAGCAACTAGGAGGCTGAGACAGGAGAATTGCAAATTGAAAGCCACCCTCAGCAATTTAGAGAGACCCTGTCTCAAAATATAAAAAGGGTTGGGAGTGTGGGTCAGTTCCACTGGTTCAATTAAGTACCCCTGGGTTCAATTCCTGGAACCAAAAAAAAAAAAAAAAAGAGTAGAGTATAGGTTCAGGTTCAGTATCCTTTCTTTGAAATGAACCAGAAGTGGTTCAGATTTCAGATGTTTTGGGATTCTAAAATCTTTGGATTGGAACCAAGTCTAAACATAATATTAATTTATGTTTCATATACAAATTATGCACATAGGGTAAATATAATTTTGTATGATGTTTTAAATGATCTTATGCATGAAACAAACTTTCATGTGCAATTTCTACTTGTGGCATGTTGGTGCTCAAAGTTTCAGATTTTGAAGCATTTCAAGTTTTGGATTAGGGATGTTCAATTTGTATATCTGAGGCATAAAAAATCATATGAAGAAAATGGAGTCTAAACTTGAGGATGACAAATATAATATGAGAAATGAATTGTAACCATACTGGAAACTAAAATAGAATCTGGGAGTAAGGACAAAGGATGTTTACTCCTACCCTTTATTTACAGCTTATCATTTGGAACTTTCTGTGTTAACAGTGTCTAGTTTATGCCTTTGACTTCATCCATCATTTCATCCTTTTTTTTTTGGTGGTTGGGAGGGAATAACCAGGGATTGAACTCAGGGGCACTCAACCACTGAGCCACATCCCCAGCCCTATTGTGTATTTTATTTGGAGATAGGGTCTCACTGAGTTGCTAAGGCCTTGCTTTTTCTGATGGTGGCTTTGAATTTGCCATCCTCCTGTCTCAGCCTCCTGAGCAGGGATTGCAGGCATGCGCCACCACACCCGGCTTCATCATTCTTTTTAAAATTATTATCATGCAGTGTCTTCATGTACCTGGTAGTTTCTTTTTTATCCACTTATGCCATTCATCGATGCTTAGTTTCTTCACTTCACTAGATTCTGATCGTCTTGATTAGCACCCGAGGACCAGGTGGTAGTTGGTAGGGCATGTTTAGACAAGTGCATACTCCATTATTCTTTCAGTCTCTTAGAGCTGTCTCACATAAAGTAAGCAGTTTCAGAAGTTGAATGATGATGAACTGGTGGGCTGGAAGTATCTGGAACCCAAGCTTTTGTACCACTCGTTCTCCTGTTTCCCACTCTACCATTAGGGCTTCCCAGAGCTTTGCTGTGCCCTCTTTACAGGCTCTGGCATTATAATCTATGTAAGATACATTTTGCTCGGGAGTGGTGGTACATACCTGTGATCCTAGCAGCTTGGAAGGCTGAGACAGGAGGAGGATTGCAAGTTCAAGACCAGCCTCGGCAACTTAGTGAAAACTTGAGCAACTTAGTGAAACACTATCTCAAAATAAAAAACAAAAAGAGCTGGGGATGTAGCTCACTGGGTTAAGTCTCCAGTTTAAAAAAAAAAAAAAAAAAGGAGGGGCTGGGGATGTGGCTCAAGCGGTAACGCGCTCGCCTGGCATGCACGGGGCACTGGATTCGATCCTCAGCATCACATAAAAATAAAGATGTTGTGTCCACCGAAAACTGAAAAATATTAAAAAATTCTCTCTCTCTTAAAAAAAAAAAAGGATATATTTCTGGTCCTAGATGAAAAAAAAATATATAACTCATTTTAAAAATTCAGACAACCCCAAAAGTATGCAGTAAATTACTAAAAGGTCACCACTTAGAGATTAGTGTCCATTTCAATTCACTTTCTTCAGACTTGTTCAGAACTTCAACTGGTATTTATACATTTAATTGTTTAATACAGTTGATTCCTTTCTTCTANTTTTTTATTTTGAGACAGGGTCTTGCTAAGTTGCCAAGGTTGGTCTCGAACTTGTTTTCCTCCTGCCTCAGCCTCTCAGGTTGTTGGGATTACAGGTGTGTGCTACCATGCCTAGTGGCCCTGTTCATTTTTTTTTTTTAAGATAGTAGTTACGAGGGCTGGGGATGTGGCTCAAGCGGTAGCGCGCTTGCCTGGCATGCGTGCGGCCCGGGTTCGATCCTCAGCACCACATACAAACAAAGATGTTGTGTCTGCCGAGAACTAAAAAATAAATAAATAAATAAATAAAAAAGATAGTAGTTACGTGAATATATAGAGAATTTAGTGGTAATGCAGGTTGAGCATCTCTAATCCAAAAATCCCAAATGTTGAGTACCAATAGGATACCACAAGTGGAAAATTTCAAACCTGAGCTCATATGACAGGTCATAGTCAAAACATAGGCACACTAAGAATATTGTATCTAATTGCCATCAAGATGTACGTGAGGCCAGGTGCAGTGGTACACACCTGTAATTCCAGTGGCTCAGGAGACTGAGGCAGGAGGATTGCAAATTCAAAGGCAGCCTTAGCAAAAATGAGGCGCTAAGCAACTCAGTGAGACCCTGTCTCTAAATAAAATACAGAATAGGGCTAGGGATGTGGCTCAGTGGTTGAGTGCCCCTGAGTTCAATTCTGGTCCCTCGTTTCAAAAAAAAAAAAGATGTACATGAAACATAAATGAATTTCATGCTTAGACTTTGTTTGCATCCCCAAAATATCTCATTGTATATGCAGATATTCTAAATCTGAAATTTGAAACCCTCTTGACAACATTTAAAATAAAGAATACTGGATGTGTATTTGCATATGAAAACCTCCTCCTTGAAATTCCCTCATTAGCCACTAATGTATCCATTCCTTACTAAGTCTGGATTATAAAACTGTTTATATTCACTTTGTGGAATGTTCCTAGTGCTCTGCTTAATTTCATTTTTTCATACCAGGTAATTGTATAGTTATAGTGAATGATCCTAGAGCGTAACACCTAATATTAACTATCTTGGATAGTGTTAGTAGTTTCCCATTGTTATGATGAAATATACCCGAGTCTGGGAATCTTTCTAAAAAAGAAATGTTTGTCCAGCTCAATTCTGGACCTTCAAGGGAAAGGTGCTAGTCTTTGCTTATTTCTGTTGAGTGCCTCATGCCAGATAAAACCACAATGACAAGAGCCAAACTAGAAACCAGAGAACAATTCAGAAGTCAGACTCAGTTTTTATAAGAACTCTCTAGCAAGGCCAATTTAAGACCCTGAAGGACCCTTGAGAACTATCTCAATCCTTTCTGAGGACAGCCCCCACCCTGTCACACTCCACCTCCTAAGTAAGAGGTAAGTAATATTAAAATGTCCCAAAGCAACATACCTAAGGGCCTCCTTTAGACCTGCCCATTAATCCACCTCAGTGCCACACAGAGGACCATGCCACCAACACACGAACCTTTAAGGGACAAACTGTAGTAGATAGTTTAATTAGCTTCTGAAAGAAACAATATGCATATATTTCAGAAAAGATTACCTTGAGAAATGGATGAATAATTTCCTGTCCCTAAAGAGCATCTCCTTAGCCTACTGTTTATTCTTATGCCAATAATTTTTAAATGTGTAAGGTTTTCTGACAGTGATTTATTCTTTTTTATGTCTTCATATGCCTAGTGTTCTCTTCCAAGAGAAATAGAGGAATAACCATGTTTTAAGAGAGCAGAATTTCTTGCCTCACATGCACAAGGCCCTAGGTTCAATCCCCAGCACCACAGCACCACACACACCAAAAAAGAGAGCAGCATTAGCCAGGTGCAAGGGTACTTACCTGTAAGCCCAGCTACTCAGGAAACTGAGGAAGGAGAATTGGAAATTTCAGGCAGCCTTGGCAACCTTGGAAGACCCCATCTCAAAAAATAAAATCAAAAGGGTCATAAATAAAGAGGGAGGAATTAAAAATTCTAGTAAAATGAATTGTTTTTCTACAAACTATTTTCTTTCAACAGGGCTTTCCCTTCTTTTTTCCTATCCACAGTTTAAATAGTGAAATAAAATTATATTCTGGTAATGGAAAGTTTGTAGCAACCACCAAATTGTCACGTTTTACATACATATTATAATGCTAGCATAATCCAAAGAGAAAAGGAGCGTGGAGTAGAGTGTGTATTGCTGCTCATTATCTATTCATGTCTCCCCTTTCAGTGTGGACTTCCCTATGTGGAGGTGCTGTGTAAAAACCGGTATGTTGGAAGAACTTTCATTCAGCCAAACATGAGGTTAAGACAACTTGGTGTTGCCAAAAAATTTGGAGTGTTGTCGGACAACTTTAAAGGCAAAAGAATTGTTCTTATAGATGATTCTATTGTGAGAGGCAATACCATCTCACCTATAATAAAATTGCTCAAAGAATCGGGTGCAAAAGAGGTAAGTAATATTAAAATGTCCCAAAGCAACAATACAATACTGTCAATAAAAATTGAAATTCAGTATCATGAATCAAAATGGATAGGTCATTAAGGTAAGTTAGCTTGTCATATCAGATTGTTTTACAAATAACTGTGGCAATTTGGAGAAATGTAATAGCCACTCTTATACTGTATACTAAGTTTTTGAAAGACCAAAAAGCTAAATATAAAAGCTTAAGAATAATTTTGGAAAGTTAATTAGAAGACCAACTTTAAAAATCAAAATAATAGAATGCTTTTTAAATCTATACAATTTTGATTACTTTCTCCATTTGAAGACAAAATCATTCCAGTGTAATAAATTTAACTCTTTTATTTGTATCACATCATCTCCTAGAAAAAAAAATTCTTTAAAGCTTTTAATTTTCTTAGTTAACAAATAAACATGTATTTATTTATGGATATAACATTCTTTGATGCATTTTTCAGCATACAGGCCTACCTCACTTTATTGCACTTTTCTTTATTGAACTCCACACATACTATGATTTTTGCAAATTGCTTTTCAGCAATCCTGTATTGAGCAGGTTTGCTACTGCCATTCTTCCAGCAGTATGTGCTCGCTTTAAGTCTCCATATAATAAAGAAGTAAAAGGACTGGGGATGTAGCTCAGTGTAAAGGGCCTCTGGTTTCAATCCCCAGTACCTTCTTTAAAAAAAAAAAAAAAGAAAGAAAGAAAAGAACATTATGGGCATTCTCATGATATTTAAGATTTTTTGTTGTTGTTGTATCTGTTACGGTGATAGGTAATCAGTAATCTTTGATGTTACTATTGTAATCATTTTAGGGTACCACAAACTGTCCTGACAAGATGGCAAACTTGATTGATGTGTGTATTCTGATGACTCCATTGACCACCCTTTTCCCTGTCTCCCTTTCCTTTGGCCTGTGTGTTCCCTGAGTCAGCAATATTGAAATTAGACTAGTGTATTACCCTACTATGACCTTTAAGTGTAAAGAGAAAGGAAAAACAAATATCTCTCACTTTAAATTAAATACCAGTGAGGAAGGCATGTGGAAAGCTGAGAAAGGCTGAAAGCTACATCTCTTGTGCAGTTTACCCACATTGTAACTGCAAAGGAAAAGTTCTTGAAGGAAACAAAGTGTATCTCTATGAACCCACAAATGGTAAGAAAGCAAAACAGCCTATTGGGATATGGAAAAAGTTTTAATGGTCTGGAGAGATCAAACCATCCACAACATTCCTTATAGCTGATCCAGATTAAGGTCCTAACTCTCTTCAGTTCTAGTTCACTGTTAATACCCACTGCTGGGTAAAGAAGATGTCTTTCAAAATATTATTGTTCAGGGCTGTGATTGTAGCTCAGTGGTAGAGCGCTTGCCTAGCACACGTAAGGGACTGAGTTCGATCCTCAGTACCACATACAAAAGGTAAATAAAATATGGTTATTAAAAAAATTTAAAAACATTATTGTTTATAGATAATGTATCTGGCTACCTAGGAACTGTGACAGAGTTGTATGAGATTTTTGTTGTTTTTATTCTTGCTTGTCCAACAGCCATTCTGTAATCTCTGGAACAAACAGTGATCTTGACTTTCAGGTCTTATTAGTTAAGAAATGCATTTTGTTAAGGCTATCCCTGCCATATAAACAATGATTTCTTGATGGATCATGACAAAGTAAATTGAGAATGTTGTGGAAAGGATTCACCATTCTAGATGCCATTAAGAACATTTGTTATATAAGGGAGGAGGTCAGAATATCAACATTAATTGATATTTTGGAAGAAGTTGATTCCACCCCTTATGGGAGGGTTGAGGGGTGCAAGATTTTAAAAGAGGAAGTAACTTGATTTGTTAGAAGTAGCTAGAGAACTAGAATTGGATGTATGGAGCATGAAGGTATGACTGAATTGTTGCAATCTCATGGGAGAACTATAATGACAGTGAGTTGCTTGTCTCCCCATCTCTACCCACAAAATGGAGAGTGAACCCAGGGGCACTCTGGCACTGAGCTACATCCCCAGTCCAAAACAAAGTATTTAAGATATTTCAGAAACTTAGTTGACAAAGCAGCAGCAGGATTTCAGGGAACTAACTCCAATTTCTAAAAAGTCTTATTGTGGGTAATGTGCTACCAAAACAGCATCACATGCCACAGAGAAATCTTTCCTGAGAGGAAGTCAATGTAGCAAATTTCATTGTTGCCTGATTTTAAGAAATTGTCACAGCCACTTCAGCAGTCACCACCATAGTCATCCTGAAGGCAAGATCTTTGCAAAAAGATTACAGCTTGTTGAAGGCTCAGATTACTATTAGTACTTTTTAGCAATGAAATTTTTTTGTTGTTGCTATACAGGGGGTTGAACCCAGGGGTGCTTGCCTACTAAGCCACATCCCCAGCCCACAGTGCCTTTTAATTAGTTATTGATGATTTGTTTTTTTTTTTTTTGCTTATATGCAATGCTAAGAATCCAACCCAGTGCCTCACATGCTAGGCCAGCACTCTGCCACTGAGATACAACCCTAGCCCCTGAGCCCTTTTTGTATTTTATTTAGAGACAGGATTGTGCTGAGTTGCTTAGGGCCTTGCTAGGTTACTAACACTGGCTTTGAACTTCCAATTCCCCTGCCTCACCCTCCTGAGCCACTGGGATTACAGGCATGTGTCACCACACCCAGCTAATAAAGTATTTCCCTTTTTTT
>NW_026000108.1:42323660-42355459 GCF_001458135.2 Marmota marmota marmota | reverse complement strand
TTTTTTTTTTTTTTTTGTGGTGCTTGTGATTGAACCCAGGGTCTTATGCATGTGAGGAAAGAACTCTACCAACTGAGATATATCCCCAGTCTCCCCAGTATTTCTTTTTTTAAATATTTTTTCAGTTGTAGACAGACGTAATACCTTTATATTTTTTTTATGTGGTTTTCAGGATTGAACCCAGTGCCTCACACATGCAAGACAAATGCTCTTCCATTTGAGCTACAAACCCAGCTCCCCCGCCCCCCCCAGTATTTCTTAATTAACATGTATATTGTTTTTTTTAGACATTGATATTGCACACCTAAAAGATGCAACTCAATGGTAGACCACTTGACTAGCATGTGTGTTGCCCTGGATTCTACACCCAGCACTGAAAAAAAAAAAAATAGACTCTAATATAATAAAGATAACGTACAGGATCTAAGAGACAAAAAGAAAATTGTGTGACTAATTTTTTTCTCTATTCACTTTATTGTGATCCAGAAACAAGTTGTAATATCTCCAAGGTATGCCTATATTGTTATTTTTAAATTTCAAAGCTTATTCTAACCTTAAATATTTTAGTTGATCAGATTATATGAGTGAGATTTGTTTATAACAAAGAGTAGAGCAAAGCTAAAAATAAAATGTAGGAAAAAATGGGATGGAAATTAATAAAACCCTATTTAGAATGTTTCAAAGATAATTATGATTATGATTTTTCAGCCTTTATGACTGGTTATAATTATGATATTCTTCAAAGTTCTAGGAAAATTATGTAGTACAAGCAAAGGTATAAAGTAAATACAAGTCTGTTACAGTAGTAAAAAAGAATAGACCAAAAAAAAAAAATCTGGAAATGGCTCAAGTATCTGCCAGTAGGAGAATAGTAAAGTGATCAGGGTGATGACATATGTAGCCATTAAAACTATGTGAAGAGTGGGGCTGGGAAATAGCTCAGATGGTAGATTGCTTGCCTTGCATGTACAAGGCCCTGGGTTCAATCCCCAGTGCCACAAAAAAAAAAAAAAAAAAAAAAAACCCAACTATGTGAAGATCTGGGTTCAGTGATGCACACCTGTAATCCCAGCTACTCAGGCGGCTAAGGAAAGAGGATCACAAATCTAGGCCAGCTTGAGCAGCTTTCTGAGTCCCCCTGTCTCAAAATAAAAAAAACAAAAAGAGTTGGGGATGTAGCTTAGTGGTAGAGCACCTGATTCAATTCCCTATACTAAAATCCAAAAAAATAAAATTAAGAAAAAGAAAGTTTTTGGCAGGCATGGTGGTGCACGCAGCTTGGGAGGCTGAGGCAGAAAGATCACAAATTCAAAGCAGATTCAGTGAAAGCGAGGCACTAAACAACTCAGTGAGACCTTGTCTCTAAATAAAATACAAAATAGGGCTGGGGATGTGGCTCAGTGATTGAGTGTTCCTGAGTTAATCCCCAGTACCAAGAAAAAAGAAAGTTTTAACGAAAAAAGGGGACACTGAATATGGCTACATAAATAGACCTAACAAAAGGCAAAAAATAATAGACAGAATTAGCTCTGTTCCATAGTAAGGGCTTTGTTATTATCTGGTAGATCATATCTTTCTTTTTAATATTTTAAGAGGTAGGCAAAAGTACTATTCAGGTATTAAAAGGAAAATAACAGTAGTTCTAGGAAAATAGTCATTAAATGAGAAGTCAGAGATCTGAAAAAGGATTCCTTATTAATCAGTGGCATGAGAAAAAATATATTCAATGAAACAAATTTTATAGTTTTCCTTATTACCATGTCATTACTACATGTGTTAGAAAACAACTTTATTTTGGATTTGATTAGTGAGAGAAATTTGTGTAGTTATTCTAACTTTGGGTATATGAAATGCTTTCTTTCCAAGGTACACATTCGAGTAGCTTCCCCACCAATTAGATACCCATGCTTCATGGGAATCAACATTCCCACAAAAGAAGAGCTTATTGCCAATAAACCAGAATTTGATCGTCTTGCAGAATATTTAGGTAGGTATTAAAATTTCTGTAGACTTTGTTTATGAAAAGAGAACCCAAAACTTGTTGGGTTTTATACATTTAATGAAAATTAAGTTGAATATGTTGGTAACATTTAACATCAGTGTTCAATATGTTAAGAACAGTGATTATATCATACATGTTAAACAGATAGTGAATGCTGTTTTGAACAGTGAGAGTGGTGGGCTTTGTAGACCCCATGGTAAATGCTTTTGGAGAAGTAGGCCAAGGTGAGGCCAGGGAAGGAAGAATGGGTTTGTAGGTAGAAGGAATAGCAATCATATTAGCCAGAGACTCCCAAAGTTCAGATACCAAGAAAAATGAGAGAAAACTATAATCATCAGATCTGATCCCAAGGTCAAATCACAAGGAAAAGAAGAATTTTATTGTGTATTTTAACAGAATAATTTGGATGTGGATACAAATCAAAAAGTAAAAAGCTACTATGTAAGCTTATTTTTAATAATGAGATAAGCAGACATGGAAATCTATTATCCTCCATTAGACATGTTTCTTTCAAAATCAGGAGATATCTAAACCATTTTAGTTCCATATGATGTCCAGTCATTGTACCTTGGTACCTCATACTAGTTATGGCAGGCATTTCATTGGGCTGGTCCTGCCTTTGCCTTATGGGTTAAATATTTTAAATATTATCCTGATGGATACCATATTGTGACCACTCTCTTTGCCAGAAACTATACTGCATGTGGTATCTGTATTATAAATTACAGTTAAGTGATGTTTGGGTGTTTGTTTCACCCATCTTGTAGATTAAAAATAAAAGATGAATGACTTTTGAACTTTAATTTGAGGCCAAACAGGGATGTGTTCACTTCCTAGCTCTGGAGGGCCTGGCGTGGGGTGGGGGGGCTCCAGAAATTATTGAAATTATTCCTCAAGCCTTCTAGTCCTGAAGTATTCCTGCTGTTTTAAATTGTTATCCTCTAGTTCCTATGGAAATTATAAAAATAAATGATCTGTATTTTGAATTCTTTTCCCCCTTTCTTTTCAAGAAAGGAAAATTTTTAAGCCTGGCTTAAATTGTGCTGTTTATAACTATCCTCTGTTGAAATATTTCCTCCTTTTTAAAGAGAGTCTCGTGACCTTTTCATTTTTCCCTCTTTCCTCCTAAAGGAGCAAACAGTGTTGTATATCTGTCAGTAGAAGGACTCGTTTCATCTGTACAAGAAGGAATAAAATTTAAAAAACAGAAAGAGAAAAAGAATGATATTATGATTCAAGAAAATGGAAATGGTTTGGAATGTTTTGAAAAGGATGGTCATTGTACAGCTTGTCTCACTGGAAAATACCCCGTGGAACTGGAATGGTAGTGGGAAGGGGCAGATATGTTGCTGAAAATTGGTCAAGGAGTGAAGTGGTTACACCTTACTGTTTTTCTCAGTTGGTAAAATATATAATGCCACATGCTTGTGTTTTCCTTTATATGTTTTGAGAGTTTTTTTTTTTTTCCTGTAAAGGGTACCGAAGTGCTATAATTGAACCTTGCTAATTGCATATTGTACAACATGTGGTATTCTTTTCTAAAAGGCATTGGCTAGCCGTTTCTACCTGCAGAGAAGGCAGGTGGTAAGTGGCATTCGCCAAGTCCATGCTTCAAGGGTTAGTGAGAGGTTAAACTAAGATAGGAGCTGTGATTCGAGCAGGACAAGTGAGTTAATAACATTTCATACCAAGTTTGAATCCATCATACCCCATAGTTGTCTAGCCTCTACAGTTCTGGCTGTAGTTACAACCTTGGCTTCTCTAACTTTAGACAACTCTTTGGGAAAAAAATAAATAAAAACAGTATCCCCTCCTATACAAAGAGGTACTTATAATTATTAAGAGTTGATAGGAATATGAATAAGTGTCAAGACTTCTGGTGCGTAGAGCCATCAGTTCACTCCTAAATTTTAAGATAGTTCACAATCATTAGCTTTTGAAAAGCGAATGGTTATTAACCTTTTTAAAATTAGTTTGCAACTGAGATTTCATTATGATGGAGGGAGATATACGAGTTGGCAGATCCTTGCCATCTCTCTCTGAGATCCCTCAAGAATGTTTGTAAAAATGTGTGGGAAAAAATTCTACATTTGACTAGAAAATATTATCCATAATATTTAGTGCCCTAACAATATAATCCCAGCAAGTAACTTAGTACATTTTGAAAAAAAAACAATAATTTTTAAAAGTTCACTGAACTTGGCGGAGAGGGATACTAGGGATTGAACCCAGGAGCACTTAACCACTGAGCCACAACCCCAGCCTTTTTATTTTCTATTTTATATTTCTATTTTGAGGCAGGGTGTCAAAGAGTTGATTAGGGCCTCTCTGAATTGCTAAGCCTGGCCTTGAACTTCCGATCCTCCTATCTCAGCTTTCCAAGCCGCTGGGATTACAGGCATATATATGTATCCATATACATATGATGAATTAAGTGATCAAATAGAAACATAGTAGGGGCCAATTTTGTTTAATGATGAAAGAGAAGATTACTTTTTTGGATTTAGAATACCCATACGCAAGCATCAACTTACAGTTACTTTTTTCTACTTTGTTTTTTTCTTATAACTCATATTTAGAAGATTGAGATGATTTGCTTGCCAACTCCTGTTTATATAAGATTTTTAAAACATAAACAAGTTTCTGTGTTACCATCATTTGGTGTATATAGTGTCCAAATCCATTTAGAAATTTAATATTTATTAATAACTAAAATTGTTTGTCTGCCCTTGCTCTATAGTCCCATGTGTTTTATTATGTCAGGTCGAGATAAAATGTTGTAGAACTTTAATATGTTGGTAGCATCTGAACCCTGTGACAGTGACACAGGCAAACTGGCATTTCAAAGCCCTGGGACCATTCCAGCACGTGTAGCCTCTTGTCTTAAATGCATTCCCCATGGAAGCATGGAGGAGGTGAGGCCTGTGGGTCACTTTTGAAATGGCCTTACTTAAATTTGATTTTCAAAAATAAGAAGACTCAGGGAAAGTATTAAACCAAAATCTCTGATTGACTTTGTTTTCCATAGTTTTTAAATTTTGTTTTATTGAAATGCTTTTATAAAGGAAAACAATACTGTGACCATTTGGTGTTTCTACAGTTTTTTTAGAGCTTTATTGTTATACATAGTAGTATTTGGGTTCATGCTAACAAACTCATGTGCATGGAAATCAATTTTAATTCATGATCCCCCCCTTTTCCCTCCCCCTTACAAATTTCTTGATATTTCTCCATCATGGCTTTTTATTTTACAAGTTCTGAAGTTTGAATTAAATCACAATTTTTTTTCTTTTTTCTTTTTTTTTTTTTACCAACTTGGTTTCAAGTGTTATTTAACTACTTTGAATTTATATAAGTAAACTGCAGAGAAGATAATGTGTTTCCCCAGGATCTACATTGTGAACTCAAATAAGCCTACTTTTTTGTGACTTCTTGGTGATTTCTTGGTGACAAATACATGTAATAAGGATGTTTACATATGTGTGTGCATGTGTGTGCTTTTTAAAAATAGTGATATTTAGTTAATGAGTGACGAAAAAACCATGAAGACAACCTCCTGGCTCCATACTTGGCACCAGCTGTTAAGATGTTATTTCTCTGATCCAGGCATTTCAATAAATAGGCCATCTCTTATGAACTAGATCAAACTTCTGGCAGAGTAGGAAAGGGAAATAATTAGAAATGCAATATTAATTAAGCACTATTGTATGGCAGGTTCTTTGGAAACACTAGGGAGATGAGAGGGCTTAGATTCTCTGTGTATAAGTGTTAGGCAAGTAATTTTATAATTAAGGCAATAAATACATAACATATCGTACATCCAGACAGTGGAATATTATGTAGTGCTAAAAAGACATGAGCTATCTAAAAATGAAATTACATGGAAGAAACTTAAATGCATATTAGAAAGGCAAAGAAGCTAGTCTGAAAATCCTACATACTCCATGATTCTGACTATATAATATTTAAGAAAAAGCAAAACTAGGGAGACAATAAAAATAAGTGGTTGCTGTAGGTTAGTGGAGAAGGGAGGATGAGTAGGTGGAAGAAGAGGGTATTGAAACCGTACTGTGCATGATACTATAATATATTTTAGCAAATGTGTCACACTAGTAAGGGATATTGATAATGGGGAGGGTTATATGGGGGCAGAGGGCACAGAAAATTCTGCTATGAAACTACTGCTATAAACTATTATAAAAAAAAAAGATCTATTTTTAAGACACCAGTGCCCCACCTCATAAATAATAACAGGGCTGGGGTTGTGGCTCAGTGGTAGAGTGATTGCCTCACATGTGTGAGGCCTTAGGTTTGATTCTCAGCACCACATAAAAATAAAGAAAAAATTAAAAAAGGACTATCTAACTTTAAAAAGTAATAATAACAGTTCAACCAACTGCCACCACACTGCTACCGCCATTGCTGCTGCATCTGATTCTGCTGCTGCCAGCCTGAGGTCGCCTGGAGGTCTTCTTTCTGGGTGCTGCTGCCACAGAAAAAATTAGTGACCCAGATGCAACTGAAGCCAACATTGTTGCTGACCCCAGATATCACCTCGTGACGCTACTCCCACAGCTGCAGTTGCAGCCAATACTACTGCTGAGCCACTGCCTGCTACCAACAACCACCACCACTACCGTTGCTACCATAGCCTAGAGAACTGCTTCGGAGAGACTCCAGGTTTGGTTGCACATGGCTGCACACATATTGGAACACTAGCCAGGGCCTGGAGCCTGGGTACCAGCAGATTTATCACCAGAAGCTGGGGACTCCTGTCAAACCTGCAGGTCCAGTGTGGGGGTGCCTGTGGGTTTGGAGGAGCCTGGGGTCTTCCTGCTGAGGGTGCTGGTGGCCCTTGTCTTGCATCTTTGCCTGAATGTATCCCTGGTGGTCTCTCTGCAAGTAGGAGCAACATTGAGATCTTGGGACTGCAGCATGGCCGATCCTGAGGTATCTGAAGCCCAGATCAGTGGGATAGAGACTGGGTTTGGGAGGGCTGATCTGGGTTTGGTGATCCTGAGAGACATCAGAGACAGGGCTGAGAAACTGTTGAACAGTGACAGAGACAGTTTGACTTTATAGAAAGATTTATTTTTTGATTCACATAATCTCTCTACCATATTTAGAACAGGATGTTTTTTATGCATCAGTGTGTGGAGGACAATGATATATGAATGGTGTTTTGCATTTTTGTTGTTTTTTTTTTTTTTTTAATATTTATTTTTTAGTTCTCGGCGGACTCAACATCTTTGTTGGTATGTGGTGCTGAGGATCAAACCCGGGCCGCATGCATGCCAGGCGAGCGCGATACCGCTTGAGCCACATCCCTAGCCCTTTTGTTGTATTCTTATGTCTTTAATTTTTTCTTTGTTCTTATTCTTCCTCTCACTTGTCTGTTTTCTTGGATTTTTTTCCCCAAACTTTTCTCCAGCCAACAGCCAATCTCTGTTGGCTCCTCTTCACTCTTCCTGTGAATTTTTACTTCTAGCTTCTCTCTTCTTCCCTTGCTAATATTGCATACTACACTACCTCTGTTCTCTCATCCAACATTTGAAATTGTAAATCGTTTTAACAAATATTCTGTTTGTACTATAGTTAGTTATTGAACTCATCATTTTGGTTTAATGTGAGAAAGCAGTAGATGCCTCAGTGGGAGCTATTAGGTTTAAGGGTATATAAAGGCAAGGCGCTGGAAACCTTCAGGGACACTATAGGTCTACAGGGTATAATTAATCCTGCCTTAGATCCATACTTTTAGATAGGAAAACACTACAACATGAAAAAAAACAAGGGAATAAAGTGCCCCAAACAAACCAAGATGCTTCAACAACAGAAGCCACTGATAACACAGCAGAAGAAATGTCCAAGAAGGAGTTCAGATTGCATATAGTTAAATTGATATCTGAAGTAAAGGATAGTATAAGGAGTGAAGTCAAAGAAAAAATACAGGAAGTGAAAGACCACTTCAATAAAAAGATCATTCAAAACAAAACCAAGCAGAAATATTTGGAATGAAGGAATAAGTAAACCAAACTGTAAATTCAATAGAAAGCATAACCAACAGACCCTCAGACAATGAAGACAAAATATATAATCTTGAAAGCAGAGTTGAACATACGGAGAAGATGGTAAGAAACCATGAACAGAACATCCAAAAATTATGGGATAACATGAAAAACCAAATTTAAGTTACCGGAATAGATATGAACCAAAGGAATGCACAATCTTTTCAATAATATAATAGCAGAAAATTTCCCAAACCTAAAGAATGGAATGGAAAGTAAAATACAAGAGGCTTACAGGACCCCAAATGTACAAAATTACATTAGAACCACACCAAGACACATTATAATGAGAATGACTAACAGACTAAAGATAAAACCATAAAGGCTGTGAGAGAAAAAATCAAATTACATATAAAGGAAAACCAATTCGGATCTCAATTGATTTCTCAACCCAGACCCACAAAACTAGGAGGTTCTGGAATAATATATTTCAAGCCCTAAAGAATAAACGGATGCCAACCAAGAATTTTATGTTCAGCAAAATTAAGTTTCAGATTTGAAGATGAAATTAAAATCATTCATGATAAACAGAAATTAAAAGAATTCACAACTAAAAAGCCTATACTACAGAGCATTCTGAACAAAATTTTCCATGAGGATGACGTGAAAAACAATGTGAAAACCAGCAAAGGGAGGATCTACACTAAAGGGACACTCAATCAAATGAGAAACTAAGACAAAACAAAAACCAGAAATAAATCAAAGTGACAGGGAATACAAATCATCTCAACAATAACCTTGAATGTTAACAGCCCTAAACTCATCAATCAAAACACAGATGATACATTGGATTAAAAATCAAGGCCCAGCAAAATGATGGGGAAAAATTTATCACTCATGAATTGCATAAATAAGCAGGGGTTTCCATTCCACTTTCAGATAAAATAGACTTCAAACTAAAGTTGATCAGAAGAGACAAAGAAGGACATTTCATACTTCTCAAGGGAAGTATATATAGCAGGACATAACAATTATAAATATTTATGCCCCAAACAATAGAGCATCTAAGTTCATCAAACTAACCCCTCTCAATTTCAAGAATCAAATAGATCACAATACAATAATACTGGCTGACTTTAACACACCTCTCTCACTATTGGACAGATCTTTTAAACAAAAAGTTAATAAGGAAACTATAAACTAAATAAAACAATAACTTTAGACATATATGGAATATTTCATTCATCAATGTGCAAATATACTTTCTTCTCAGCAGCACATGGCTCCTTTCCTAATATAGATTATATATTATGTCACAACAGAGATAATACCCTGCATTCTATCAGACCACAATGGAATGAAATTAGAAATCAATGATTAAATAAAAAATAGAAGCTACTGTAACAAATGGAGACTAAAAAACAATTGAATGATGAAACGATAATAGAAGAAATCAAGGATGAAATAAAAAATTCTTAGAGGTAAATGAGAACACTAATACAACATATCAAAATCTCTGGGACACTATGAACGCAGTACTAACAGGAAAGTTTATTGCACTAAAAAAGAATAAAAAGTCAACAAATAAATGACTTAACACTCCATCTCAAAGCCCTAGAAAAAGAACAAATCAACACCCAAAGCATAGAAAGCAGGAAATAATTAAAATCAGAGCTGAAATTAATGAAATCGAAACAATTTGAGAAAAAAAATGACAAAAGATAAATAAAATAGATAAACCCTGTGCCATGCTAACAAAGAGAAAAAGAAAAATTACTAAAATACAAGATGAAGAAGGAAATATCACAATGGACATGTCTGAAATACAGAAGATAATTAGAAACTATTTAGAAAATTTTTACTAAAATAGAAAATATTGAAGACATCAACAAATTTCTAGAGGCATATGACCAACCCAAACTGAATGAAGAGGTCACATATGCTTTAAACAGATCAATTTCAAATACTGAAATAGAAAATGCCATCAAAAGCCTACTAACCAAGAAAAGCTCAGGACCAGATGGATTCTCACCAAGTTCTACAAGATTTTCAAAGAAGAATTAACACCAATACTCAAAAGTATTCCAGGAAATAGAAAATGAGTGAACCCTTCCAAACTCATTCTGAGGCTGATATCACCCTGATACCAAAACCAGACAAAGACACATCAAGGAAAGAAAACTTCAGACCAATATCTCTAATGAACATAGATGCAAAAATTCTCAACAAAATTCTAGCAAATCGAATACAAAAACATATCAAAAAGAGAGTGCAGGGCTGGGGATGTGGCTCAAGCAGTAGCACACTCGCCTGGGTTCGATCTTCAACACCACATAAACATAAAAAAAAGATTTGTGTCCACCTAAAACTAAATAAGTAAATTTTTTTTTTTTTTTAAAAAGACAGTGCAGCATGATTAAGTGGGATTCATCCCAGGGATGCAGGGTTATTTCAATATATGGAAATCAATAAACATAATTCATCATATTAAAGACTTAAAAAGCGGAATCATATGATTATCTCAATAAATGCAGAAAAAGCATTTGACAAAATACAGCATACCTTCATGTTCAAAACACTAGAAAAAATAGGGATAGTAGGAACATACCTCAACATTGTAAAAGCTATATATGCTAAAGCCACAGCCAGCACCATTCAAAATGGAGAAAAACTGAAAGCATTCCCACTAAAAACTGGAACAAGACAAGGATGTCCTCTTTTACCATTTCTATTCAACATCATCCTTGAAACTCTTAACCAGCGCAATTAAACAAAAGAAAGAAATTAAAGGGATACAAATAGGTAAAGAATTCAAAGTATCACTATTTGCTGATGACATGATTATATTTAGAAGATCTAAAAAATTCTATCAGAAAACTTCTAGAACTAATAAATGAATTCAGTAAAGTAGCAGGATATAAAATCAACACCCATAAATCAAATGCATTCCTATACATCAGCGATGAATCCACTTGAAAGAGAAATTAGGAAAACTACTCCATTCCCAATAGTCCCCCCCCAAAAAATTAAAATACCTGGGAATCACTCTAACAGAAGAGGTGAAAGACCTCTACAATGAAAACTACAGATCACTGAAGAAAGAAATTGAAGAAAACCTCAGAAGATGGAAAGATCTTCTAGGCAGAATTAATATTATCAAAATGGCCATACTACCAAAAGCGTTGTGTAGATTTAATGTAATTCCTATTAAAATCCCAATGACGTTTTCATAGAAATAGAAAAGACAATCATGAAATTTATTTGAAAAAATAAGAGACCCAGAATAGCTAAAGCAATCCTTAGCAAGAAAAGTGAAGCAGGAGGCATCACAATACCAGACCTCATACTATACTACAGAGCTATAGTAACAAAAATGGCATGATATTGGCACCAAGATAAACGTATAGATCAATGGTACAGAATGGAGAATACAGAGACAAAACCCCACATAAATAGGGTTATCTCATACTAGACAAGGGTGCCAAAAATATTAACTGGAGAAAAGATAGCCTATTCAACAAATGGTGCTGACAAAACTGGAAATCCATATGTAGCAAAATGAAATTAAACCTCTCTCTCTCACTCTGCACAAAAATCAACTCAAATGGATCAAAGACTTAGGTACTAGCACAGAGACCTTGTGTCAAACAGAAGAAAAATTAGGCCCAAATCTTCACCATGTCAGCCTAGGACCTGTCTGACTTCCTTAACAAGACTACTAAAGCGCAATAAGTAAAATCAAGAATAAATGGGATGGATTCAAATTAAAAAGCTTCTTCTCAGCAAAGGAAACGATAATGTAGGAGAGAGCCCACAGATTAGGAGAAAAATCTTTACCACATGCACTTCCAATAAAGCATTAATCTCTAGGATATGAAAAAATTCAAAAAACTTAACACACAAAAAAAACCCAAAAGCCCACCCAATCAATAAATACGCTAAGGAACTGAACAGACACTTCACAGAAGAACTATAATTGATCAATAAATATATGAAAAAGTGTTCAACATCTCTAGAAATTAGAGAAATGCAAATCAAAAATACTCTTAAGATTTCATCTCACTGCTGTCAGAATGGTAATCATCAAGAATATAGGCAACAATAAATGTTGGTGAGGATGTGGTGAAAAAGGTACACTCATACATTGCTGGTGGGGCGGCAAATTGGTGCAACCACTATGGAAAGCAGTATGGAGATTCCTCTGAAAATTGAGAATGGAACTACCATTTGACCTAGCTATCCCACTCCTTGGTTTATACCCAGAGGACTTAAAATCAGCATGCTACAGTGATGCAGCCACATCAATGTTGATAGCATCCCAATTCACAGTAGCTAGACTCTGGAACCAATGTAGGTGTCCCTCAATAGATGAATGGATAAAGAAAATGTGGGATATATACTCAATAGAATATTACTCAGCTTTAAAGAAGAGTGAAATTATGGCATTTGGCAATAAATGGTTGGAGTTGGAGAATATCGTGCTAAGCAAAATAAGCCAATTCCACAAAACCAAAGGCTGAATGTTTTCTCTAATATACAGATGCTAATTCACAATATGGTCGGGGGGGCACTAGGGAAGAATAACATTACCTTAGATTAGGTAGAGGGAAATGATGGGAGGGGATGTGGGGATAGGAAAGATAGAATGAAACAGATATTTACTGTATGTATACATGACCAATATGATTCTGCAACATGTACACTCAGAAAAATGAAATTATGCCCCATCTATGTATGATATACCAAAGTGCATAAATGCATTCTACTGTCATGTATAACTAATTAAAAAATATAATAAATAACATATCGCATGTACTTCAAAAGATAGCAGTCCATGTTCCCCAGTGTCTCTACATTTAAATCTTTTTATCTAGTCTGTGTTTTAAATAATTCTTTTTTTTTTTTCTTTTTGAGAGAAGGAAGGTCTCACTATGTTACATAGGCTGCCCCCGAACTCCTGGGCTCAAGCAATCCTCCTGCCTCAGCTTCAACCCCCTTAAGTAGCTGGGACTACAGGCAAATGTCACAATGTACAGCCCATTCTATTTTTTAGTGTACCAATTTTAGGCATCTCTTGTTCTCCTGTACTGGAGTCTAGTATACTAAAGTCCATTTTGACAGGTAAAGGATACACATAAGCATATACATACTGCTTCAACATCTTTCTCTAGAACCAATAGCATCCCTTAAATTCCTAATGCCTCCTTCTTGGATTCAAGTAGAACCTAGTCAGTGTCTCTAAGGAAAACTGACATCATTTTCTTAAAAGAAGTGGAAATGAACATCCAGGGTTTTTTTCAGGAAAAAGCTACATGTTCCTTAGCAAGACACACTAGAATAAGTATAGTATACCATGTAAATCTGTATTTTTATGTGTATAACTGTTTTCTCATGTATCCAGGAATTTGTTGTGTGGTAGGAACCAATGCTTTAACCTCTCTGGAATCTCCTACAGATAATGCTGAACTTTCTGGGAAAATGGAAAAACTGTACGAATGAGTTCCCAAGCACACTTCCTCAACAAATCGAATTTGGTTCATTGAAAATTACTTCTTTGGCCTTAGTGATGACAATATAAAGGATATGATAGGAATGTTTAATTTTATTTTACCAACTTGGCTATGCCATATGTATATGTTTGTTCAAATTCTAGTCTAGATGTTGCTATGAGGGTATTAAATCAATGGACATGTGAGTAGATTATCCTGCACAATGTGTATGGCCTCATCCAATCAGTTGAAAGACTTAAGATTTGATGGAAGTTTCCTGAGGAAGGGATGAATCCTCAAGTCCAACATAGAAACACTGAGTTTCCAGCCTACTGACATGGAATTTGAATTCAAGATTCATAAACCCAATTGTTAAGCCCAAATTTCCAGCCCAGTGGCCTATCGTAGAGTCACATGAGTCAGTCCCCACAATCAGTGAGCCAATTCCTTAAATATCAGTCTTTTTATATCCTATTGGTTCTTTTTCTCTGGAGAATCCCTGGACTTACCCTTTTGTAAACAGCCTGACTTTTGCATCCCTCCTTTCTTGCTTGCATAGTCACTTGTCAAAATGCTACAAGAATGATGTCAGCTACAATTTTCTCTTAGCCCTCTAAACAACAATACACCATGCTATAGAAATGCCTAACAGGGACCTAACCTTGTTTTAGAATAGGGTCAAGAGGGCTATGGTCATAGCTCAGTGATGGAGGTTCGATCCTCAGCACCACAATAAAAATAAAAATGTTGTGTCCTTCTGCCAAAAAAAAAAAAATAGGGTCAAGGATTGAGCTGGGGTTGTGGCTCAGTGGTACAATGCTTGCCTAGTACGTGTGAGGCACTGGGTTCAATCCTCAGCAGCATATAAATAAATAAAGTAAAGGTAAGTGTCCATCTACAACTAAAAAACATTTTTTTTAAAAAAAGAATAGGGCCAAGGATTTTAAAAATTATCTTGGAAACAAAAAAATTTTTTTTGAAGGAAACTGGCATTGACATCTGAGACATGAGTAGTAATTGGGTGAAGAGAAGAAGTGAAATGAATAAAATGTGTCAAGTGCATCAGCAGGGAAAGGCATTTGATTCTTCCCTGTAATTGGGACAACATAAGTGGAATGGAGCCCAGTAAAATATGTTGGCGAAACAGGTGCATAAAACATGAAGCTGTGCTGGCGAGGTACTTATTAATATAAGAAGTTTCTGTTGGGAAAGGATCTGGGATTATAACCTACATAAAAGCTAATTAAAATAGTTTCAGGTCAGTAGGAAAAAGGATATTCCTGGTGGAAGACCAATGTGTGTACATACTCGTAATGGTAGAAATTTAACCCTAGGCCTTTCTTAGGCAAGCACCCAAGCATTGAGCTACCTCCTCAGCCCATTTTTCTTTTCTTTTCTTTCTTTTTTTTTTTTTTAAGAAGGTACTGGGGATTGAAACCAGAGGCCCTTTACACTGAGCTACATCCCCAGTCCTTTTACTTCTTTATTTTGAGATAGAGTCTTGCTAAGTTGCTGAAGCTGCCCTCAAATTTGGGATCCTCTTGCCTCAGCCTCTTGTCACTAAAATTGTATGTGTGTGCTACCCCACCCAGCTGTCCTTTTTATTTTTATTTTGGGTTAGGGTCTCACTAAATTGCCCAGACTAAGCTGTACTAGTCTTGCCGTCATGGACTCTCAATGTGTACCACTGTACCCAACTAAGACAGCTTGATAGTTTACAGCAAAAGTAGTAACCAGAGTTTCATGTTTGTATGTTTCCCATGCCCCCAAATTCCATGGAGGTGGCAGGGGTTGATCTGGATAGATGCGTGCATCTTGTTATTATAGGACTTAAACAGTAACAAGCTCGCTCTTTTTTGGGGGAAGATAGCACTTCAACTCTGAAATTTATCATCTCAAACAACCCTGAAAAATGACCCGGATACAGAGAAGTTCAGGCTTTGTATTCTTGGCATACCTAGCAAGAATATGCAGTGACCCTCAGGGCCCAAATGATCCCTCCCCAAAGTATGCTGGGTTTGTGGGATGGGTGTTGAGGAGGATTGGGTAAATCCTCAATGACTTCAAAGATATCACTGAGGAATTGAAGTCTAAGCTTTCATCATGTAGGCATGGAAAGCCAAGCATGGTGGTAAATACCTGTAATACCAGCACTCAGCTACTTAGCAAAACCCTGTCTCATTTTTTTTTTTTTACAAAGGACTAGGAATGTAGCTCAATCATAAAGCCTCCCTGGGTTTGATCTCCAGTACTCCCCAACCCCCTGGGGAAGGTACAGTATGCCTCAGGAGAGAAAGGTATTTCTGCTGGAGATCCAGTCAAAACACAGGTGTGAAAACATGATAAGGACTTGGGATGCTCCAAAGACTTCCAAGCATCTCATTGTGGCCAGAGTTCATAGTAACAGGAGTAGGGCATGAGGAAGCTAGGAATAGAGGAGCAGTGACCAACTGTGAGAGGTCATGCTAGAAAGATAATGAAGCACTTTAATGTAGGGATTCAGCTAGACCTGACTGCAATATCCCGAGTTATAACCACCATGAGTGCCCTTGAGAAGCCCTGATCTGTATTCCCTGCATGGATTCTTGGAATACTATAAATAGATGAAACCATTAGAGCAGTACACAGAGCTACACAACCCAAACCCTGATGCCGTCAGTGCCAGGAACATGCCTGAAATCTTTGATATGAGCTTAAGCTAAACCAGGTATATTTTGACTTAGATGAAATCACTTCTGTCCTGTCTATATTAACCTCTTCCTTTTGAACCAAATCATGAGGATCCACTGGTCTTGCTGTCCCCTAGAACCAGGTTTCTCCCAGTAAGTCCCCAATAAATTACAGTCTATGCAATTTGGATCCATTGGTCGTCCTCAAGTCTCATGGCACATAGTGTCCAGTTCTCATAAATTGACACCTGTCATCCCAGAATACTTTCTCACCTTGCTCAAGAGTCTCAATGTTACATTCCAGGCAATGAATCTGTCTCTTTCTTTGGTCTCATGGCACCTTGTGGCTTGTTCTCATACATGGGGGCTGTTGTTCTGGAATATATGGATTCTCTTGCTAGAGTCTGAATGGTATGATGCAGGCAATAAGGACCACTGAAGCTTATGCTCCTAGCAGGAGGGTGTTACGCCTGATATATGTTTTGAATGATCAGTCTGGATTACCACTAGCTCAAAAAGTCTGTGTGTGTGTGTCTGTCTATCTGTCTGTCTGTCTATCTCCACTGGGAAATGAACCAGGGCCTTGTACGTGGATAGGCAAAATCTATATCCCTAGCCCCATTTTAAAAAGCTTAATTTTGACCTTTTGCCTCATTGCACCCTTAAAAGCAAGATGGGTCACCAACAGCTCTATTGGAGTCACCTGAGAAAATTTGGCCAGGGTTCTCCCTCTTGTGGCATATGCTCAAACTGGCATGGGCTGATCTGGAAATATTGCGCCAACCTGTCCCTGCAGTGTTTCATCAGTACGTGGAGGATATAGGCTTCATTAAGTTGGACTAAGTGATCTTCCTCAAATGGATTGCCCAAGACAACCACCCAATGAAAGAGAACATTGTAACCCTTTGTACATAAAATAAAGTTCTAAAAACTTTCAAAAAAAAAAAAAGCTTAATTTTGAGACAAGGTCTCACTTAATTGTCTAAACTAGCCTTGAACTTGCAATCTTCTTGCTGCTCTAGCTGAGATTACAGATGTGCACCACCATACCCAGCCAAAAGTTGTCTTAAATGCAGTTGTCTACATTTGCTTTCTTGAAACTCCCTGAAAGTGAGAGTGAATGGATACCCTGACCCCTCCTGGGGCCCAAACCCAGCGCTTTGCACATGCTCTATCACTGAGCTCCTGTAAAGGGATTTAAATTTTTTTAACCAAAATAGTGCTAATTTATTATTTACAAAAACTTACCTGCTGTAAGTATTTTGAGGAAAAACTATTTACACTGGGAACATTAATGAAATACCTTAAGACTTAACCTAGGAAAAAAATGCTACCCTCAATGATAGCCCCTATTCATGGGAACAAACATATAATAATAGGATTTTTTAATATTTAATTTTTAGTTTTAGGTGGACACAATATCTTTATTTTATTTTTATGTGGTGCTGAGGATCAAACCCAGTGCCTCATGCATGCCTGGCGAGCGTGCTACCACTTGAGCCACATCCCCAGCCCAGTAATAGGATTTTTTAAAGTATAACAGACTCTCCTTGTAATCCCAGTGGCTTGGGAGCTGAGGCAGGAGGATTGTGAGTTCAAAGCCAGTCTCGGCAAAATCGAGGTGCTAAACAACTCAGTGAGATCCTCTATCTAAATAAAAATACAAAATAGGGCTGGGGTGGCTCAGTGTGTTGACTTCAATCCCTTGTACGCAACCCCCCCCCCCCCCGAAAAAAAAGACAGTAATAGACTCTTAAGGATAAAGGGAAATTAATAATAGAAATAAAGTTATGTAAAATCAGTAGCAAAGGGCTCAGCTATTTGTGTTACCAGAGACAAGAACTTCTGGTTCAGTGACAATAGAAACTGAACTGAGCCAAGTAAGTAGTAGCATACAAAAGCAAGGCTTTCATTGGAGCTTCAACTGAAGGGAGACATAACTTTAAAAAAATTTTTTTTAGTTGTAGATGGACACAATACCTTTTATTTTTATGTGGTGCTGAGGATCAAACCCAGTGCCTCACATGTGTAAGCAAGTGTTCTACCTTTGAGCCACAACCCCAGCCCTGACATAAGCTTTTTATTGATTTTCTGGGATAGGCTAAAGTCATAATCTTCCACTGGCCAGGGGTAACATTCCAAAAGATGTTTCTCTTTGCACAGATTTGTACCACCAGGCAGTATTGGTCAACTTGTCCAAACTTGAATTACTTTCTTACAGCTAGTGCCATAATCCTGTGCAAATATCCTGGCCTTGTGACTCCTTAGGATAGGATTGAAAGGACTGGGGGATGTTACAGCTGCTGAGAAAACACAAGAGTGGGGTAGAAGAAAATACACACCAGCTCTGATGGCAATGGTCATCTCTACATACAGAGCTGACCCAAAAGTTAGGGCAGCAAAGGGGACAAATGCAATACAAAGACAGAGATGCCAGGTCTTTTTATCCTGGCCCAATCACACAGACATCTGCAAGGTCAATTGAAGAATCAATGTTTTCAGTGAAAGGGTCCTTAAGCCCTAGAAAAGTAGCCTAAGCAACCATTATCATCATAACCCACAGGTCAGAGATAATCCACAGCAAAGTTAATGGGAAATTAGTCTATCACCCAGCTGTGTGATTCCATTTTTAAAGTTAAATTGACTAAGAATAAGTGAAGGGGCTGGGATTGTGGCTCAGTGGTAGAGCTCTTGTCTAGCATGTGAGAGGCCCTGGGTTCAATCCTCAGCACCGCATAAAAATAAATAAACAAAATAAAGGTATTGTGTCCAGCTACTTCTAAAAAATAAATATTAAAAAAAAGAACAAGTGAAGCTAGAGGGGTTTATTTAGGTATTTCCCCAGTAACAATTTCATCATGTACAAACAGTCTGCTTCTGTGGTTTTATCAGGGTCTCATGACAGTCTGTTGAAAAGAGCACAAGGCAGAGAAGCAACATGCCGTGATACAGAGGGTAACAGTTTTATGGTGCTCAAGGGTATATTTCACTGTCCCAGCTTTTTTGACCCATCATGGTTTCCTGCTTTTGACTTTCATTTGGATCAGCTCAATGCTAAGCCAGTCAGGAGCCAAGCCAATAGGCAATCCTGTTGTATCAGAGAACCCTCTAAAAGGCTCATAAAATGTTTTCTGGAAGTAGGGTGTAAAAAGAGCATCTAAAAGAATTGTAAATTTATTTAGAAATGAGTTATAACCTTTTACCACCCTCCCTCTCCCCAACCTAATGCTGAAGGGTTTTTGTTCTGGGGAAAGTAAAACAGGGTTTTTGTATCTGAGGGCACAGGGTACCTAAAAGAGGAATATTGAGTGACAATAATACTGAATTGAGACACACCCACAAACTTACTCTCCCTCCTGATTTTCAACAAACTTGGGAATGGCTCTACATATGTTGTTGTTGTTGCTCTACTAAATATTCAGTGTTTAGAAGGGCTGGGTGCAGTGGTGTACGCCTGTAATCCCAGCAGCTCTGGAGGCCGAGGCAGGAGGATCATGAGTTCAAAGGTAGCCTCAGCAATTTAGTGAGGCCCTAAGCAACTCATTGAGATCTGGTCTCTAAACAAATACAAAAAAGGACTGGGATGTGGCTCAGTGGTGGAATACGCCTGAGTTCAATCCCCGGTACAAAAAAAAAAAAAAAAAAATTCAGTGTGTAGAAAAACAGGTTTATTCAAAGCCAGCTTCTGAGGAAGAGATGAGGCCTGTCTAATATCCATCTTCTGGGGGATCAAGGGCACAGAAAGCTTTTACGGGAGTGGAATATTAGGGCAAAAGGATAGGAATTTCACAGGTTCACTCTACCTGGACATAAAGGCATTAACTCCTTATCATATCAAAGGGAACCCTAGGAGAGGAGAAGCATTGCTGAGGGCTTTCTGTAGAATTTATAGTACCAAAAGAAGGGATGTTAGAGATGGAGGAATAGATTGGAGAAATGGTGGGGAGGTGAGAAGGAAGTAGCTCTAAGAAAAACAAATCAACCATCTTTTCCAGGAAATACTTTTGTTTAAAAAATGCCTCCCCTTGGGTTGGGACTGTGGCTCAGTGGCAAAGTGCTTGCCTGGCACATATGAGGCACTGGGTCCGATCTTTAGTACCACATAAAAAAAAAAAAAAAGTAAATAAAATAAAGTCATGTTGTCCATCTATAATTACAAAAAAAAAGTTTAAAAATGTCTCCCCCATTTGGGTGCAGCCTCCAGAGGCTGGAGATACTGTGGCAGGAGGATTCCAAGTTCAAGGTCAGCCAGCCAAGGCACTAACTTAGTGAGATGAAGTATCAAAAAAAGAAAAGAAAGACTGTGGATGTAACTTGGTGGTAGAGCACCCCTAGGTTCAATCCCCAGTACTGGGGGGAAAAATGATGACACCAAAAACAAACAAAAAAAATCTATCCCTGAATTGCTCTGTTACAGAGGGACTCAGAACTTTCAACTTTAAGTATGAACAGGTAGGTAATCAAGGATCTCCAACACATTACGCAAGCCAGCTCAAAACCAATAGAAGAAAAATAAATTTGAAAGAAACAATGAGTTCTGAAAAAACACTTTTTAAAATTATTTGTTGCGTTTCATGACTAAACACTCAAAAGTTGCTCCAGATGAACTGGGTTGCACGAAATAACCACACAGAGACAGAGAAATACCTTTTTCTTTGGGTCCTGTGATGGCTCCTCCGACCTTAGGGGTCCTTGGAAAGAGGAAGTGCTGAACCCTTTTAGTGGGAAGAAATCATTCAAATGAGGCAAGGAGTAGAATTACCAGGGAATGAGTGAGTGTAGCTCAACCCTTCTGGGTGCTGCCTACTCCTAGAGCCACTCCCAGGGCTACACCTTATTATCCCGAGCTAGCGAAAAGACCCAGTCACGAGTCATGGCAGACTACAGTGACCCTTCAGATCCCCGTGGTGCATCAGGACTTAAAGGTGCGTGTATTTGGAGTAGCTCCCTGCAATTATTATTAATATCAGAGCTGAAAGATAATATTGCAGGGCTGTGGCTGTGGCTCCGCGGGAGAGAGCTTGCCTAGCATGGGCAAGGCCGTGGGTTCGATCTCCAACACCACATAAAAATAAATTAAAGATAAAGATGTTGTGTCCAACTACAACTAAAAAATAAATATTAAAAAAAAGAAAGATAATATTGCCATAAGAGATCGCTTTGACAGCAGCTAAGTCAAATGGAGCCTAGCAAGACTGGAAAAGCTTTAAGAAAAAGCTGACTGTGAAGAACTGAACTAAGGGAACACTAGTGGAAAATGACATTGATATTTTGGAAACGTAAATTCAAGGACCCTCATAGGAAACATTCAGAGTCCCTGAGAATGAGGTCCAGGAATTTGAATTTTTATTTTTTTGCACTTGGAGCCCTTTACCACTGAGTACATCTGATAGGGTACAAACAGATATGAGTCGTGGGACCATGAGGGTAAGGAAATAATTCTATAAATTAGGCCCACTGTGCTTCTTTTCCAAGAAGCTATTTACCTGCAGCCCTACCTGGGTTAAGTAGACAGGATATGGCACATTCCTCAGCAAACTACGTGTTACCTGCAGGAGAAATGCAGGACCCAATTAATGTTGATAAGGAACCCAAGTTACCCTGAGGGTGGAAATTTTGTGGCCCTTTACCCAGACCAGATCCTGAAACTCAGGGGGTAAGGATAATTCCCTCTAACCATAAAATCTGTAAGAATCTTTGGCTAAGAATCCAATTAGAACCGGTAGAGATGAGCCAAGGTGATCTAGAGTTGTCATGGCAGTGGGGATTTGAAAGTCTGATGTCATCTTCCTGTTAGTCAAAAGTCAAGAGGTGAACCTCACAGGACTCTCTGGAAACTTCTCTGGGATCCCCAATAAAACTGTAGTGCAGGAAAGGCACACTGTCTCTCTCCTCCCTGAGAGGACCCATTCTATCCCTAGAGTGTCCCTTTTCTCTTTTCCTGTCCCTTCAATAAACTCATGCCTGTTACTCTTGAGTGATGCATTTGATATCTGACTTGATAGCTAGAATTGGGCTTTAAAGGGGGGGGGGTGTCTTTGTTCTACCTCAGTTTCCCAGAAGGCCATAGCTCTTAACACATCCTCAGTCCTTTTTCAGTCTTAAGTTGTTTAGGTCCTTGCTAAATTGCTGAGGCTGGCCTCAAACTTGTAATCATTCTGCCTACCCTTCCAAATTGTTGGTATTACAGGCATGCAGCACCACACCTGGCAGAATGCCTTAAAACAACAACAACTATATCCAGTGCCTTTTTTTTTCCTTTTCTTTCTTTTTTAAAAATATATTTTTAATATATTCTCAGGGAATATGGTGGCACATGCCTGTGATTGCTTGTTCCACATTTGGAACTGGAGGACATATGGTCTTACATGAATATGAGAGGGTAAGAAAGATGGAATTAACCATCAGGCTGAGTAGATTATGGTGTCATTCCCAAACATGGAAACAAAGACAAGACACATCTTTTGCATCACCCCCCTCCAAATAAACAAACAAAAAAGGTCATGTTAGTTTGAGAAGCTTGTGATAAGCTGTAAAAGTGCAGTTGAGTTGAGATCTTTTCCTGCTTGTTTTAAAAAACATGTCACAGCTTGCCTGTCATCAACAACTAAGGACATATCCATTCTAGGCGTTTTCAGGTACTGCAGGTGCTGAGCTGCTCTCACCCCTACTCCTGAAAAGAAAACGAAACAGAAGCCTGATTCTCTCCTCTCTGCTACCATACAACAACTTAACAAGTGTTACCTGCAGCCAAGCAAGAGACTCCGCCTGGCCTGGATCCTGGCTGGCTGGATTATGCTACCTACCGGCCTAAGCTGTAAGCAAAGGATGTAAAAGAAAAAATGATTTTATGCAGTTTAATCAAAACGAGGAGAAGCAACTACCATGTTTCTCCACTGGTCCTACAGAATGGTTACAATTTATAGAAACAAAGATTAGGATGGATATAGATTATAGATTCTATATAGATTATAGAAACAAGCTCTAGGTTGTGCTTAGCCAGCCTAAGAATATTAGTTTAAGCTTCCTCGGCGCTTGTCTTCAGCATGAGGAAGTTTGGAAGTTCTATTTCACAGACACCACAGTTGTTGTACTCAGGGCTTAGGGAATTCACTTCACCTCAGAACTGCTTTGTTTTCTTTACGGATCCTATTAAAAGTTGCAGATTTCTTAAAACGTCAATTTCATCATGAAAGGGACTTTGCTTGTAGGTTTCGCCACTGCAGTCACTGTCCCCATCAGTCTTGGGCAAAGTTCTCAGAAAATGTCGAGTGAATGAAAACCAATCATTATCATATTTCACAAAGATTTCTTCTTTATAGCCTTAGGAGACATTTTTATCCCCCCTTTATGAATGAGGAGACAGGGCGTCAAAATTCAAGACTCTTGTCCAGGGTTTTCTTGGCAAGTAGGAAAGGGTGAGATTTTACACTGATCACTCCAAAGTCCTTGCAATCCCTGTCCGAGATCCAGCGTGACTCGACTCAGCGCCTAGGCCGAGAATCGTTAGCAAGAACTTACGAAGTCGTCTCGGCTTTTCGCCACTGGTTTCGGAAGGGGCGAAACAGAGCTTACGGAAGGGGCCAGGCAGAGCTGCGCTACCATCCGGGGTCGCCGGCGTGACGTCAACCAGCGACACGGAAGATTTACTTGAAGTGCGGCACGACGGTGTAGCTTTACGGCTGCTGGGTAACTGCTGTGTCTCAGCGAGGAGTGTCCCGCGTGGGCTGTTGGGAAAAGTTCCGGGTCCGTCTGACCGCCCTGGGGGACCGTCCCAGTGAGTCGCTGCGGGGTGTCGGGCAGGGTTCTTTGAGCGGGAGGGGATGGATGGCGATCCCCCGCACAGGTTTGCTCAGCCGCAGAACCTCTCCTAGGCTTTGAGTTGGAGGGGTTTGATGGGCTGGTAAGGTGCGGATTAAAAGTGACCTGTGTGATCTCCCGAGTCACTTCATTAAGTGGAAGTTAATACGCCTGTAATCCCAGCGACTCGGGAGGCTGTAGGATTACAGGCGTAGTTTATTTGGAAGTATGAGGTCAGCCTCAGCAATTTAGCAAGTCCCTGTCTCAAAATTTAAAATAAATGAATAAAGTTTTAAAAAGAGCTGGAGGTGTAGCTCAATGGTAAAGCGCCCCTGGGCTCAGTCAGTAACCCTTGCCCCGCAATCGCCCCCCCCCCCCCGGAAAAAAGAAATAAACTTGCTTTGCCTGCCACTTCCTAATGTGATTATGGAGCACAAATGAAAAAAATGTTTTGAAAGCTGTAAAGTGCGTTATTGTTAAACGTAGTTACATACTGAAGACGCAGGTGGATAAGGAAAAATTACTTACTCATCTTTAAAATACCCAATAACCTAGAAAGAGTCCTTATTTAACACTCTTCTTTCTCTTTGTTGTTTTTGTGGTGTGCTGGGGATTGAACCCAGAGTTTTGCACATGCTATTGTTGACAGTTTTAATACCTCTGATGACTAACGGCCTGTAAGTTGTAAAATAGCAAATAACTTAAACTTGATACCCGTTATATGTAAAATCTGCTTACCATATTTTTGTTGTTGCTTTTCTTATAAGGACCCAGAAATGTCTGGACAGCTAATAAGTAGAGTGCTCTTTATTGGAGAAATTATATATTTACAAATTAATGAATGAAAATGAAAAACTGGGACAAGATTGGATTTTCCCACTGGAAAACTGGAAATTAACCATAGAAAAACATATTATTATATTGATACCTGTGGTGAGTTGTTACAATTTAAAAATGGCATATTAGGGACTGGGGTGGTGGCTTAGTGATAGAGCACTTTCCTAGCATGTATGAGGCACTGAATATGATCCTCAGCACTATGTAAAAAAATAAAAAGTTATTTTGTCCATCTACAACTAAAAATATTTTTAAGTGCATTTTATTTTTTAAGATTTTAGGGTCTGGGGTTGTGGCTCAGTGGTAGAGTGCTTGCCTAGCAAGTGTGAAGCACTGGGTTTGATCCACAGCACCACATAAAAATAAATAAATAAAATAAAGTTATGAAGTCCAACTACAACTAAAAAAAAAGAATTTATTTTATAATTCTGCTGTTACTTTGATATAATTCTGAGGAGTTTAATGTAGTTAATCAGGTTGTTATCACGTGGGAAATTAACTGTTGGATGTATTTTTGCGTTCAAGGTGGGAAAATGCATATTTTGCACCTAGACTAAATTTTGTAAGAATGCCTCAGTATGATATATTATACAGTGTAGGCAGTTTGGTATTCATGTGTTACACAGCTTCATCAATCTGTAGCAGTAACTGAAGAAAAAGGGAAAAAAAAATAAAGTGTGTGGTGCTTACTGGTTAGTTTTCAAATATATTTCCTTTTTATATTGTGGTCAGTTGAGAAAGAAGTCTACATATCTTTTTCATTCTCATTTCTGTATATGTTACATCCTTCAATTTTTTTAAGGCTCTAACTTAGTGCTAGTTTGGCTATATCAAGTTAATTTTTAACCTCGTTGCTATAAAGATACTATAAACATTTCTTATATTCACAGGTGCTACAGTTATGTATTTTGATAGTTATTTTTATGAGGTTTTCCCTCTCCTTGGACTAAATTCCTAAAGCTCCCTTTCACCCTAATATTTTTGTGTATGGCTAGAGTCCTCTGCACCAATATTTGGATAAACTTAAATGAAATGACTCTTCAGGAATTGGTACATCAGGCTGCTTCTCTTTATTTGGACAAAATAGCTGTTTGTTTTGATGAATGCAACAACCAGCCTCCAGTTTATTATACCTACAAGACTGTGATTAATGCTGCTTCAGAACTATCAGATTTCCTGCTATTACACTGTGACTTTGAAGGAATTCGTGAAATTGGTCTGTACTGCCAACCTGGAATAAACTTACCCTCTTGGATTTTAGGGTAATATTTTTCATTGCTATTAATTAGCAATAACTTACTCTAAGCTAATTGAAAGTTTTTAGTACAAGAGTATATTGCAAGTTACTGTTTTATTTACTACTGTATTCAGTGAATGAATGAAAATAATGGAGAATGTCTATTAAAATTGAGATATGAAGCCAAGTACAGTGGTGCTGGCCTGTAATCGTAGCAACTCAGGACGCTGAGGCAGGAGAATCACAAGTTCAAAACCAGTTGGTCTCAAATACAAGGATGGGGATGTAACTGAATGGTAGAATGCTTGCCTAGCAAGCTCTAGGCCCTGGGTTCAATCCCCAGTACAAAAAAATAAAACAAAGCAAAACAAAACAAAAAACGCCTATTTAAACAAATGATTATAAAGTGTTTAATCAGTTAAATTGTTCTAGGATGTTATCTTTTTGTGATTTCTGTTTTAGGACTCTGCAGTAAATAAATGCAGCCAACTAATTAAAGTCAATATTCATCCCATAGTATATATCTTAGATTAATTATATAATTATAAAGTAAAAAATGCTTCAAAATTTACTCATTGACAAAGGTTTATTGAGAATTTACTATATGTGAAGATCTAGTGTCTCCCAAGTGTACCTCAAGAGTATTTTTACTTAATATGACTAAATGATGTTTGATCTTGTTTATATAATATTGCTATATACAGAAATTTAAAGGTGGGTTTTTTTTTCCCCTTAAGGTGTCCTAATTTAGGTGAAGTATGCATAATCTGCATACTAATAAGTTGGATGTGGATGTTTAGCTTCTTTTATACCTGTCTGCGTAGACAGAAAAAGAAAATAGGTTTTGCTACTTTTTTGGTATTTTAGTAGTGTCCAGTTAGTCAAGGATATTATGCTATAATACATTAATGTTTTAAAAATCTTGTATTTCTTTATATTACATGGTAAGAATTTAATATAAAATCTTATAATACTCAGATAGTCATTAAGAGCAAGATAAATTAACCAAAGATCTGTCCATGAAAACACTGGGAATTTTTGGTAAATAGTAATGTACATAGAAAGATAGAAATGCTAAAAGGAGGATTATATTTTGTAGACATTGTATCTGACTCTACTCGCTTCTTTAGAATTCTCCAGGTTCCTGCCGCTTATGCTCCTATTGATCCAGATTCACCACCATCATTGTCAACACATTTTATGAAAAAATGTAATCTAAAGTATATTCTTGTTGAAAAAAAGCAGATTAATGTAAGTCTATGTGTTTAAATTGCTTTTTTGATGTTATATTTATCTTTGAATTTAAGAATTTCCTCCTCTCCCATCTTAATTTTTGAATTTTCTAACTCCAGCATGGTGAATTAGTCAGATTTTCAGTTGCTGTGACCGGTACCTGTTAGTAACAACTTAGAGGTGGAAAGGTTTATTTTGAGCTCACAGTTTCAGAGGTTCAGTCAGTGATTCAGTGACTCTATCTCTCTGGGTTCAAGGTGAGGCAGAGCATCATGGCCAAAAGTTAGGTGAAGGAAAGCTGCTTACTGCATAGCAGCTGGGAAGGATAGAGAGAGAAGAAGGAGCTAGGGGACAATATATTATTCCCAAGGGATGCCCCAGCCACCCCACCACCCTACAGTTAACACCCAGTTAGTCCTTTCAAATTATTAATCCATCAAATGGATCAATCCACTGATTAGGTTACAGTTCTGCTGATCTAATCATTTTACTTCTGAACATACCTGCATTTATGCAGGAGGGACTTTAGGGGGACACCTTATATCCAAACCATTACACATAGTTTCTCAGGCTCAGTTTTATTGACAGTTTGGGTGGAGTAATTGTTTATTGTGGGAAGTGTCCTGTGTATTATTGAATGTTTAACAGATTTCTTGCCCTTCTCTCACTAGATACCAGTAGCACCTCCCAGTTGTGACAATCAAAAATGTCCAGACTTTGCCTCATTGCCAAATGTTCTTGGCACCTTCCACCCCTAGCTCTCCATTAAGAGCCACTACTCTATGGCATGAAAGTATCCTCTGATCTTATGATATCTGTGCATTTTTCAGGATTTTCTTTGTGTTTCCAATGTATTTCCTATACTGGAAAACTTTTTTTTTTTTTTAATATTTATTTTTTAGTTATCGGCGGACACAACATCTTTGTTTATATGTGGTGCTGAGGATCGAACCCGGGCCACACGCATGCCAGGCGAGCGCGCTACTGCTTGAGCCACATCCCGAGCCCTGGAAAAATTTTTTAATACTTGAAATTTTGATCTTTGATTATTCATGGAAAGCACATTGGTCAAAACATGAAAGAATTATAATCAAGCTTAACATTTTGAAAAATAGATTGACACATAGACCAAACCTTTCTGGGAAATTAACTTCATAATTTTTTATTTTTAAGTGTCTGTCAAGCAAAAGTGTAGCTAAGAAACATTGATTTAAAAACAAGAATTAGTATTACATATTCAGCAGTGTGAAGCAGCTCATATTTCAGTGTTATTTCTTACTTATAAAATTGTTTTACCAAAAAAGAATGTTATAGAAGATATATTCAACTTAGCTTGTTTTTACCCATTTCCTATATGAACCAATTTATATTTGGGAGTAACCAAAATGCATTGTGTGTGTGTTGCACATGTGTGTGCATGCATACACTCATATGGAGTAACAAGCGCTTGAGATGAATGAGGCTTCCTAGAGAATCATGGGTATTAGAATAAGATGCTTAGAAAGAGATCTGAAGTGTTAACATGGTTAATATTTAAAAGTGTTTTCAAAATAAACATTAGAATCTGGCCAAAGTTTTCTCTTTTCCTCAAATTGGTTTTTTATTGTACGTAAATAAGCAAAACTGAAATGGGAATAGATTATTTACTTTTCTTAACCTTGGTGAAAGTTTTATGAAGGAGTTGGTTGGGTATGAGAATTGTTAATATCAAGCCATTCTCTTCTCTCTTTCGTGTGTGTGTGTGTGTGTGTGGGGGGGTGGTACTGGAAATCAAATCCAGAGGTGCTTTACCACTGAGCTGTATGTATCTCCATTCCTAAAAATTATTTTGAGATAGGGTCTTGCTAAGTTGCCAAGGCTGGCCTCAAATTTGCAATCTGCCTTAGCTTCCTGAGTAGCTTGGAATTCAGGACCAGCTTTAAGGTATCTATTTTTTTTCCCCCAGTGTTACTGAGGATCAAACCCAGGAGTGTTTACCATCTTTTAAAAATTTTGTTTCAGAACTTTTATTTGTTTATTTTTTTTATGTGGTGCTAAGGATTGAACCCAGAGCTTCATATGTGTAAGGCAAGCTCTCTGCCACTGAGCTCAGCCCCAGCCCTTAATTTTTCAATTTTAAAGCAGGGTTTGGCTAAGTTGCTGAGGCTCTTGCTAAATTTCTGAGGCTGATCTTGGACTTGTGATCCTTCTGCCTCAGCTTCCCATGTCTCTGGGATTACAGCCATGTGCTACCATGCCCAGTGAGAATAGCTACTTAGAATACAGATATTACCTGTAGAGCAATTTGTGACCATCCATGCAGCGTTCAGTCTAACCTTTTCTGTCTCCGTTAACATTTCAAGAACAAGTCTTTATTACATTTGCCAAACTGCATTGCAGTTGCAGGTTTTTGTCTGTTTTGAAGGTGAGTTTGAAAATAAGGACAGCACTTTACTCTTGATGTCTCTTGTCTTTTTATCCCTGTATTGTATAGTGAATACCCCATTCCCCCAAAAAACCACATTGAATGAGTAAATGAGTATTTCATGTTACTTCTATATAAGAAATTCCTTTTAACATATTAATAATATAAACTTTGTCCCCTATCCAACATAGAAATTCACATCTTTACGTGAAACATTATTGAACTATGATACAGTCACAGTAGAACACAAAGATCTGGTACTCTTCAGACTGCACTGGGAAAATGCTGATGTTAACTTGAAGTTAAATGATAGAAAAGAGAAATGTGCAAAAGAAAAAAGAAAAAACAGCATGACGTCTGAGAACAGCATTGAAGAAAAAGAACACATGGATGTGAGACTAAAGCATTGCTTAGCCTATGTTCTGCACACATCGGGGACTACAGGGACACCAAAGATTGTCAGAGTGCCTCACGCATGTATCCTACCAAATATTCAGCATTTTCGGTAAGTTCTGTTATGTGAATTCTTCTTAGAACTTGTGTTTTAAAAAGAAAAGGACTTTTAAGTATTTATTCTTTGTATGTCTTGTTTCTAAATGGATAGTACTAAGTAATTGTGTTTGCTTTGCTCATCTCTATCTGAACTTTAGCTCTCTGCCAACAAGTATACCTTTTGATCCAGGCCAATCAAAGGAATGATATGTTTAGAAGCTTTTTTTTTCTCCAATTATTAATAAAAAGAGCTGAAAGATGTTACTGGCAGAGGTACCAGCAGAAGCATGGGAAGAAGGGGTTTGTCCTGTTAGAATGTGTCTGGGCAGGACTAAGGAAAGTGTGGGAGAGCAGGAGCTTAGAAGTTCCACTTGAAATTTGAACTTAATCTATTAGATGATGAGGAATGATTAAAAGATTTGCATTTGGGGCTGGGGATGTGGCTCAAGCGGTAGCGCGCTCGCCTGGCATGCGTGCGGCCCGGGTTCGATCCTCAGCACCACATACAAACAAAGATGTTGTGTCATACAAAGATGTTGTGTCTGCCGATAACTAAAAAAATAAAATAAAAAAAAAAAAAAGATTTGCATTTCATTAAATTTACTCCATGGTGGTATTTTGGAGTTTGGCTAATGATGTGGCCAAAAGATAAGAACTAACTAAAGTTGCGATTCTCAATTTGTGAATAAAGAAGTAGAGGAGGAAGAGTGAACCAGCAGGGTGTAGGTAATCAAGAAAGGAAATAATTCCCAGTGCTTCAAAAAAGAAAAAAAAAGTTATATGAAACTTATAATTACATGAAATTATATGTGTCTTATGAAATTCATATTTCTTTTGTAGTACTGGGAATTGAACCCAGCTGCACTATACCACTGAGTTACATTCCCAGCCCTCTTTAGGTCTTGCTAAGTTGCCCAGGCTGGGCTTGAACTTTCAATCCTCTCACCTCAACTTCCCAGTTTTCTGGGGTCACAGGTGTGCAACCCTGTGTCCAGCAAGAATTTTAGTTTTGAAGGAGCTGTTTTATTTTATTGGACAATAGCCAAGTTTGATTACTGAGTCAGAAATGAAATGAAAATTTAAAATTCCTTATGTCACAATCTAAAAAGGTAACTCAGTAAAAAACAAAATACATTTCTTTCTATTCTTTTGGTATGCCCCTACTCTTCTACTTCTGGAGTTGGTAATCTTTTTATTTTTTTCTTTTTGGTACTGGGGGTTGAACCCAGGGTTAAGAACCCAGGGGTGCATAACGCTGAGCCATATCCCTGCCCTTTGTATTGTTTATTTGGAGACAGGGTCTTGATAAATTGCTGAGGGCCTGGCTAAATTGCTGGGCCTGGCTAAATTGCTGAGACTGGCCTTGAACTCTTGCTTCAGCCTCCTAGGTCACAGGGATCACAGGCACACTACACCATGCCCCTTTTAGTTTGGTAATCTTTAATATAGTCCTTGAAGTGATACTCACTAAGCTATATTGTTTTAAGTTTTGGTTTAATTAATTTTATTAAATATTTTTATAATTTCATTTCTTGAAGAGAATTGTTATTTTTTCATGTTGAATTCTCTTCTCCATTGACTTTTTTTTTTTTTTTTGGTAGTGTAGGGGTTGGAACCCATGGCTTCTGTGC
>NW_026000108.1:42261358-42323635 GCF_001458135.2 Marmota marmota marmota | reverse complement strand
AAGTATATATATATATATATATATATATATATATATATATATATATATATATACACACACACACACACACACTTTAGTTGTAAAAAGATGGGGAGAAAAGACTTCTGTAGGAAGAATAAGTAAAGACAAATAGGTTCAGAAACACAAACAGGAGATGAGAAAGATTGTGATGATGCTATACTGAGTTGAAAGAGCCTTCCTGTCTCCTTCATGGCCAAAAACTTCCCCTGGGGGAAGGGATTTATGATAGGCTTTTCCTTGGTCTTCCTAGGAGGAAAAGTCACCCTGAGGAGGTGTTTTACTGCAGCCTCATTTCTCAGAAGTTTCTGCTTTTAATCAGAAAAAGGAAGCTCCATGAAGGTTTCTTCTCTTTTTTGGGGGGTACCAGGGTTGAACTCATGGGGCACTTGACCACTGAGCCACATCCCCAGCCCTATTTTGTATTTTATTTAGAGACATGATCTCACTGAGTTGCTTAGCACCTTGCCATTGCTGAGGCTGGCTTTGAACTCTCGGTCCTCCTGCCTTAGCCTCCCAAGCTGCTGGGATTACAAGTGTGTGCCACTGTGCCTGGCTGAAAGTTTCTTCTTGATTTGTTGAATCTCAAATGTCTTCTGCTTAAAGAAATAACATAACAACTTCAGGACTCTTGAGTGTGTCCTCATACAACCATATGTGCTTCATATTGTGGTTGGAAAATTAAGAACCAGTGTATTAGACAACCATCACAGTATCACAAATAGTAAGTTCAAACATTCCTTCCATTCCACCTTTTCTTCTTTCCTCCTTCAAAATCTCTTCTTTTTTTCAGGTTTTCTTATATTGAATACATCTGTTATGGTTTAGATATGAGGTATACCCCCAAAGCTCATGTGTTTTCAGGTTATCTCTGCTTTTAGATACAGTGGGTTTTCTGTGCCATAGGTTCAATGCTGACTTTCCATGCCCTATAATATCCTAACCATATATTCTTGTTCTACTCTCTGTTTAGATCCTGTGAGGAAAATGCCAAATAGTGGGGAAAGGGAGTTAAGGGTCTCTATTAAGCATCATTGAAAAAACTATCTCAGAATATGATTTCTACTAGAATAAACCCAGGAGGATATATTAGGGTTAAAACAAGGAATTGGCCTACACAATTGTGGGAGTAGGCAAAAGTCCATAGGCAGGCAGTCAGGAAAGGATGATCAGGAGCAGGCTGGAACCCCAGGGGCATCAGATTAACAACAGGCTAGTCAGAAAAGAACCCAGGCAGAAGGAAGTTAATTGCAGACCCAGATGGTGTCTCTGGGCTCTTCAGAAAAGGGCTCACCCTTCTAATAAAGGTCTCAACTGATTATATCCAACCAATTCAACATAATCTCCTAATTGATAAAAGAGGCTGATTAATGCTTTTAGATTAGGCCAGTTGCACACCTGTAATCCCAGTGGTTTAGAAGCTAGGGCAAGAGAATATCAAGTTTAGAGTCAGCCTCAGCAACTTCGTGAGACCTTCACAAAATGAAAAATGAAAAAATAAAAAATGGGATGTATCTCAATGGTAAAGTACCTATCAATCCCAATACACACCACACACACACACACACACATACATACACGATTCGATTAGGTTCTTTTTTTATATATAAATTTTTTTAATTGTACATGGACACATATATTTATTTTTTATTCATTTGTTTTTATATGGTGCTGAGAACCCAGGGCCTCATGCATACGAGGCATGCACTCTACCACTGAGCCACAACCCCAGCCAAGATTAGGGTTTTTTAAAATATTTTTTTAGTTGTAGTTGGACACAATACCTTTATTTTATTTGTTTATTTTTATGTCATGCGGAGGTTCGAACCCAGCACCTCTCACATGCTAGGCGAGTGCTTTTCTACTGAGCTACAATCCCAGCCCTAGATTAGGGTTTGATTGAATAACGGGGAAGAGTGTGTGTGCTACCAAGTGGCAGCTGCCACCCTGCTGTTCTTCATCTCTCTCACCCTAAGGAGAAGCATGCTAGAAAGGCAATTCTGGGAACTACAGTTCTGTCTATCCAAGTTAATATATCAGAAAACCATCATAAGGACAGGTGCAGTGGCGCACACCTGTAATCCCAGCAATTTGGAAGGCTGAGGCAGGAAGATCCAAGTTCAAAGCCAGTGAGGGATATGGCTCATTGGTTAAGTGCCCCTGGGTTCAGTTCTTGGTATCAGCAAAAAAGAAAGCCATAACTGATGATAAAATATATCTAATAAAAAAATGAATATTGCTTTAAACTGACTTTAATCCTTTTATAAAAAGGATTTCCAGAATTAATAGCACTATTTTTGTTAATCTAAAGGAAGAATAAAATTGCACAACATTCAGAAACTTAATCATCATAAATATTTTTTTAGAGTCTGTGTTTACAAAATGTTAGACATTCTTATGACTACCTTCTGTTTTGCCTTAGGGTACTTTTTGACATCACGCAAGATGATGTTTTGTTTCTGGCTTCACCTCTGACCTTTGATCCTTCCGTTGTGGAAATGTTTGTGGCTCTATCAAGTGGTGCCTCTCTGCTTATCATACCACCTTCTGTCAAAGTGCTCTCATCAAAATTAGCTGAGGTTCTCTTTTCCCATCACAGAGTGACTGTTCTGCAGGTACATTTTAGGAGCAAATGAAGTGTTTTGGTTTTTATTATTTAATATTTTAGATGTTTTAGGGAAATTTTATATTTCTTTAGTTCTTTGCAATAGATTAATGATAATCAAGTTAGATTACCAAGTACTATCCCTTTATGATGTCATTTGTTTATTTAAAAATTTAAAAATCAGTTAATTCTATTAAGAAAATTATTTTATTGTGGATTTGGTGCTTACTATATAATAACTAAAGGAATTTGATTCAGATCTTTTGGACATGCTATGGGATATCTCCTATCTTAAAATTTAAGTGTATCAAAAGCTAACATAAGTAAATTATAATTGACTTAGGAATTTAAATTTTTATATCAGTGCATTTACAATAACCTCTAAAAACATTTTTGAAGTTTGGCCTTCTAAAATGCTTTTCAAATGTGTACTTGGGAAGTATATGGTACACAAACCTAAAGATATTACATTGTAAATGGTTAAAGAGAGAATTAACAAAATTATGTACATATCATGATATCTTAAGTGTTTAGTTTAGCTGCTATGGAACTGTGTTTAATCCATAAATAGAAATATTAATTTCATATGGTATGTAAATTAAATGAGAATGGTATAGCACAGTTCCTGGTATGTATGTGTCTCAGATTATGTGAATTTTTATAACAAAACACCATAAACTGGGTAGCTTATAAATAACAGAAATTTATTTATCATAGTTTTGGGATCTGGGAAGCCCAGGATCAGGCCCCAGCAGATTGAGTTTTAAGTGAGGGCCTGCTCATTGATTCATGGATCATTTTCTTAACTGGATCCTCACATGATGGAAGGGCCAAGGGTCTCTCTTGGGCCTCTTTTTTTTTTTTTTTTTTGGTGCNGCCAAGTATGGTGAGCCTGTATTGCCAGTAGCTCAGGAGGCTGAGGTAGGGGATGCGCAATCAAGGTGCTAAGCAAACTCAGTGAGACCCTGTCTCTAAATAAAATACAAAATAGGGCTTGGGATGTGGCTCAGTGGTTGAGTGCCCCTGAGTTTAATCCCCAGCACCCAAAAAAAAAAAAAAAATCTTTAAACAAACTTTGAATTGAAGGAAACTTCTCAAATCATAAAGGGCGTCTATTGTTAAAAAAACAACTAGGACTGGGGCCATAGCTCAGTGGTAGAGCACCTGCCTAGCAAGCAAGAGGCCTGGAGTCCAATTCCCAATAACACACACACATACACACACGCACACACACACGCACACACGCAAAAACCAAACTACAGCTGATGAAACTCTGAATGCTCTCATCTTAAGATTTAGAACAAGGCAAAGGTATTTGCTTTTACCACTTTTCAGCATTGTTTTGGCGGTTCTAGCCAACACAATAAGATAAAAAGAAAAGGAAGAGAAGGAGGAAGAGGGAGAAGGAGAAGAAAAGAATTAAAGTCATCTACATTGGATAGGAGGAAATAAAACTCTTCATACACAGATGACATGATCTTATAGAAAATCCTAGGGGTAGGATCAGGATGAAGAAGGGAAGACTACTAGAATTAATAAACACATTTATCATTTTAACTTTAAATCTTTTCTTATAAACTATATAATGAAACAACTAATATTTTTGCATACCTTTTTTCCTAAAGCATAATCCCTGTCCCCATAAAAAAAGATAATGCATACATCAATCGTTTTCTAAATATGATTTGCCATTTGATATGTATTTACAGAGTAATCACAGCAGCTCAGGAGGCTGAGTCAAGAGGATCTAGAGTTCAAAACCAGCCTCAGCAATGCCAAGGCGTTAAGCAACTCAGTGAGACCCTATCTCTAAATATAAAGTACAAAAAATAGGGCTGGGGATGTGGCTCAGCGGTTCAATCCCTGGTACCAAAAAAAAAAAGAGGCCCAAGAGAGACCCTTGGCCCCTCCATCATGTGAGGACACAGTGAAGAAAATGATCCATGAATCAATGAGCAATAATTTTATGGCTGTGAACTTCAAATGCATTGCTGTGAATTAATTATTACAGTGTTTACCTTCTCAAGAAGTGAGTAGACAGAAAGAAATTATTTTAATGTATCTGCAGGCAACGCCAACATTGCTTAGAAGATTTGGATCTCAGCTTATTAAGTCAACTGTTTTATCATCTAGTACTTCTCTTCGGGTGTTAGCCCTCGGTGGGGAAGCATTCCCATCATTGACTGTTCTCAAAAGCTGGAGAGGAGAAGGCAATAAAACACAGATATTCAACATTTATGGTGTCACAGAGGTATCAAGTTGGGCGACCACTTATAGGATTCCAGAGAAGATTCTTAACTCTACTTTGAAGTAAGGATTTTAATTATTCCAGAGAGGAAATTGTGTTTTTTTCAGGATTTTAGTGCCACGAGTAGGGTTTTTGTTGTTGGTGTTTTTGAATTTTGGGGGGGGTTGGGTTTGGGGTTGGTTGGTGCTTGTGATTGAACCCAGGGCCTCGAATGCCAAGCATATACTCTACCCCTGAGCTATATGCCTACCCCCTGCTAACTGTATTTTGATAGGCACAGGAGTAATAATTTTAGAAACCCTATTTACCTATTATTTTAAGTTAGGAATCCTTATTATAACTGGTGCTGAGATCCTGCTAGAACTTTTTGTGACTAAATTATAATGAACAATATACGTGACAACATTTCCACCTAACCATTTCCTATTGGAAATCTTTGATTTATAATAAACTTCCTTTTTTTCTTTATTTGGTGTAGTATGATTTAAATACACTAGGAAATATTCTTTTCAAGTGTAAAATTTTAAATCTACTTTGGGTTTGTTTTTCCTAGATGTGATTTGCCTGTACAACTGGGATTTCCTTTGCTTGGAACTGTAGTTGAAGTCAGAGATACAAATGGATTCACAATTCAAGAAGGCAGTGGCCAAGTATTTTTAGGTTCTTTTACATTTGTTGATTGGCAATAATTTTTTTTTTTTTCAGGAAGAACAACTAATGTGTTTATCTTATTCTTGATTTTTATAATGTCTAATGTGCTTTTCAGTTGTAATTTTCAATCTCATTCTCAATCATGAAATATTTCATGTTGCCATAATTATATACAGTGTCTAATACTCTAATTAATTTAGAAACTAACTTGGACTGTTATATAAAAAATAATATTTAATGATTATTATAGAATTTTTAAAAATAACATTTTTACAAATAAGCTTGTTATGTCTAATTTTTTTTTTTTTTTTTGGTACTGGGGATTGAACTCACAGGCACTCAACCACTGAGACCCATTCCCAGCCCCATTTTGTATTTTATTTAGAGACAGGGTCTCACTGAGTTGCTAAGCACCTTGCTTTTGCTAAACTCCCGATCCTCCTGCCTCCTGAGCCAATGAGATTACAGGTGTGCGCCACCATACCTGGCCTGAAGTTAGGTCTAATTTTATCTGGCAGCATTTAAAAGTGAGCCCCCTTTTAATATAAATGTTCAAATTTTGAGTGTTAGTAATTGAGTTTGAAGTTGTAGTGAAGTTTATGATTTTAAAATATATTTTCCATGCATTTTTATGACATTGGTGTTTATATCTTTGGAAGGTGGCAAAAACAGAGTGTGTTTTGTTGATGATGAAATAACAGTACCTCTTGGCACAATGCGAGCCACAGGAGACTTTGTGACTGTGAAAGATGGAGAGATGTTTTTCTTGGGTCGAAAGGACAGTCAGATCAAACGCCATGGTAAACGTCTTAACATCGAGCTTCTGCAGCAGGTATAGCTATTTAAATATTAAGTATCTATTAATACATGTATGTATTGGAGGTGATTACCACCAATTTTCTATACCAGGTTCTTTTATCAATTATTTTTGTCTGAGATTTTTGTGTTGGTGATGAATCACACTAAATATTCAGTATGCCTCTTATTCCCAGCATAAATAGAGTTGTTTTTTTTTAGAACCAAGGATTGAACCCAGAGGCACTCTACCACTGAGCTATATCCCTGGCCCTTTTTATTTTTTATTTTGAGACAGGGTCTCACTAAGTTGCTGAGACTGATCTTGAACTTGTGATCCTCTTGCTTCATCCTCCCAAGTCACTGGAATTAAAAATATTGGCATGTGCCACTGTGCCTGGAAGTGATTATTTTTTAAATTATCGACAGAATGGGTTTTGAGATCTGTGAAAGTAAATTTATTTGCTTTAGGACAATTTTTTTTTTTGGTACTAGGGCTTGAACTCAGGGGCACTTGACCACTGAGCCACGTCCCCAGCCTATTTTGTATTTAGAGACAGGGTCTCACTGAGTTGCTTAGTGCCTCACTTTTGCTGAGGCTGGCTTTGAACTCACGATTCTCCTGCATCAGCCTCCTGAGCTGCTGGGGTTATAGGTGTGTAGGTGTGTCCTACCATCCCCAGCGCAGTTTTTTAAAAAGATCTCTAGGATATTCCAGAATTTAATTAGCTATACTTTTTTTTTTTTTTTTAATCAGTGATTGAACCCAGAGTGCTTAGACATTGAACCATATCCCCAGCCCTTTTATTTATTTTTTTTTATTTTTATTTTTTTTTGAGACAGTGTCTTGCTAAGTTGCTGAGGCTGGTTTGAATTTATAATCCTCCTGCCTCAACCTCCCTAGTTGCTGGGATTACAGGTGTGTGTCTGGGCCTGGCCACTGTACTGATTTCAGACATAAAAAATTAGAACATCAAAGTTTGTCTTCATTGGCAAATTGGAATATTCTCTCTTATAGGTTGCTGAAGAACTTCAGCAAGTGGAATCTTGTGCAGTTACATGGTATAATCAAGAAAAATTAATTCTCTTCATAGTATCCAAAGATGATTTAGTGAAGGATTACATTTTTAAAGAACTGCAGAAATACCTTCCAAATCATGCAATCCCAGACGAGATTGTGCTGATTGATACTCTGCCATTTACGTCTCATGGTAAAATAATTTAAAGCAGCTATATTCAATGATGACAGATAATACTAAGTGTATTCATACTAGTTTAGTGGCCACATAAATCTCTATTATGATAAATGATACTAGTATTTCTTGTACTAGAACCTCTGTTAAATACTTTGTATAATTAACCCATTTTCAGAAAATCCTGTGGGTAGGTGATATTATTCCCATTTATAGCTGAGGAAAATAAGATTAAAAGAGGTGAGCTAATTTTCCCAAAATCACTTTGTTAGTTTGTGCTTGTATTAATCAGGATTCTATAGAGACACAGGACTGATTTTTAGATACATATATAAAAAGGAGATTTATTATAAGAAATTGTCTCATGTGCTTATAGAGGCTGAGAAATCCCATGCTCTTTCTACAACGTGGAGACCCAGGAAAGCTATTGGTATAATTCACACTGAATTTACAGGCCTCAAAATGATACAGACCCCACAGAGTAGGAGACGACAAGATAAGATGTCCTAGCTCAAACAGGCTCCTTCTTCTGTCTTTTGTTTTGTTCAGGACTTCTAGGGATTGGATGATAACCAACACTTGCGGGGGGGGGGGCAGTCTTCTTTCCTGAGTCCACTGATTCCTTAATCTCAATCGGAAATACTGTTATAGACACCAGATATAGTGTTTAATTGGGCATCCTGTGACCCACTCAAATTGACATATGAAATCAACCATTAAATAGTATTAAAATTCTGCCTAGCACTGTCTTTAAAATATGCTCCTAATGTTCATATTATATTACCTTCTCAACTTAATTTTTATTTACTGTATACTTCAAAATGTAATAATTCCTCACTTAACAGTACTATTTCTTTTAGCTCTTTAAATTACATAAATATTTAGCTCCTTTGCTCTTGGCTATTACTACATTCTTTGTAGCATTGGACTATTTTCTTAAGAATTGATTATCTTTTACAAACTATATGATTTCTATATGATTTCTTTGTAATGAAAATTATGCATGGCTAATGAAGATATAAAATATCTTTGAGACAAAATTTTATTTATTCATTTGTGGTATTGGGGATCAAACCCAGAGCCTTACACATGTAAGCATGTGCTCTACCACTGAACAACACTTGGCCCTGAGGGTAAATTTTAAATATTATTTTAAAATGTATTATTTCTCTTTTATATTAAGGCAAAATTGATGTTTCTGAGTTAAACAAGATATATTTAGACTACATGAATTCAAAGCCTGAAAAGAAACTCAATGGAAAAGAGGAGCTTTGGGAAAAATTACAGTTTTTATGGAAGGTACAACTTTTAAAATACAAGTTTATTATTAGGGAATGGTAGCATCCTGATAAGTCTGAAAAAAATTTCTAGGAATGTTATCAATGCCCCAAAGTCATTCAATTTATATAAAAATAAAAGTTAGTTTCTTAGACAAATTTCCCACCTTGAAATGTATTGGAAGCAAGGTAGTTAGGGTGTAGGTAGATGAGGCCTGTCTTGACTAATTTACATTTAGAATTATGTTATTAGTCCAGAACAACTTTAGTAACAGCCTGTGTTTCTGTTTAAAGAAATTTTTGTTTTTTAAAGTACTGGGGATTGAACCCAGTTCAATCTTAGTATCTTCGGGAGTTTATAATTAGTAAATCAGATGTTTTTGTTGCCTTGTTTCTTGTTTTATGGGTAGGAAGACTGCTCTAAAGGAAAGTATATTTTGAAATTGTATAATGAGTTTGTAACAGAATTGGTTAGCATAGTGTTTGTCTCCTTTTGATAAAGAAAAAAATTATTTTAATTATTACAATATCTATTTTGTATCTTGAGGTTTATATCTTCAATGTAGATACTGTGATCTTTGTATCTTACTTGTAAGTAATGGAGTCTTTGGTTTGGGGCTTTTACCATATTTCTTCCTTCTCTCACTCTAGTCTGTTCTGAGTCTCTCAGAAGATCTTTTGAAGGTTCCTGATGAATCGCTCTTCTTAAATAGTGGTGGAGATTCCTTGAAGTCCATACGGCTTCTTAATGAGATTGAGGAACTTGTTGGTACATCAGTACCTGGCCTTCTGGAAATTATTCTCAGCAGTTCCATTTTAGAAATTTACAATCACATTCTTCAAACAGTGTTTCCAGATGAAGACGAGACATTCAGCAAGAGTTATGCCACAAAGAGGAAACTCAGTGACACTAATCAAGAGGAAGCCAGTGGAAAATATTTATATCAGAAGTCTCTCCTGCCTTTAAGTTATGACAGTGAGATAAATGCCTTTATTGCATTGAGCAGAGGGAGTCAGATTTTGTCTCTAAATACTACTAGGTTTTTAACTATGTTAGGACATTACCCTTCAGCCTGTTCTGACTTCACTATACAGACCAACATTGAGAATTTGAAAAGCTTAAGTCCTCCAGCTATATTCAGGAAGTCAGAAGATCCATCCTATGTTGCAAAAGTTTGTGAAGAGGGGAAACCTGTGATAGGGGCTGAAAAATTGGAGTTACATGTTCGGTGGAGGTCGGACACAGGCAAATGTGTAGATGCTTCTCCTCTGGTTATAATACCAGCTGTTGATAAGTCTTCTGCAACTGTGTACATTGGCTCTCATTCTCACAGAATGAAGGCAGTTGACCTTTATTCTGGGAAGGTGAGATGGGAACAGACTTTGGGAGATCGTATTGAGTCATCAGCATGTGTATCTAAATGTGGAAACTTTATCATGGTGGGTAAGTTTCTGAATTTGAGGTTTGTCGGGTTAAATTGAATTACCTTACAATAATGCTAGTAGGGCCGAGTTAAATTTAAAAAAAATGGTGGGGGACTGGGGATGTAGGTCAGTGGAAAGTGCTTGCCTGACATGCATGAGGCTCTGGGTTTGATTTCTGCCTCCCACCCCACACACATTTTTTTGTTTAAAATATGTATGATGGTTTTGGTTGCTCCCAATGAATAATGATTTAGTCTGTGCTGAATAAATGTGGACCTTGGGAGTCAAAGTTCTTGGGTTTGAACTTAATGCCATAGATGTTATAAACTCTGACCTTTGGCAAGTTGCTGAACCTCTTTGAACTTCAGTTTTCTCATGGGAAAAATAATGAAATGTGTTGTTACATCACACATTTTCCCAAACTTAAGGACCTAGAGCCACAAACATTTATTATCTTACAGTTTTGTGTGTCAGGAATTTAGGAGCAACTTAGCAAGCCTGTCTCATGCAAAGTCTCTCATGTTTCTGTAACCATCTGAAGGCTTTACTTTGGCTAGAAAATCTGCTTCTGCCAAGATGGCTTATTCACATTGCTCTTGGCAGAGGGCCTCAGTTCTTTGCTGGGTCTTGATGGGAAGCTACATTTTGGGCCACATGAGCCCCTCCTCTGTAGGCTGCTTGACTGTCTTCACGTGGTAGCCAACTTCCCTCAGAATGAGTGATTAAGTGAGGAAGAACCCAGAACCGTTTATGACCCAGCCTCTAAACTTGTATACTATCATTTTGCTTTATTCCATTCATTAGAAGCCCACATTCAAGGGGAAGGGAATTAGACTCCATCTCTTGAAAGGAAGAAAAGCAAAGAATTTATGGACTTATTTTATTTTTATTTTTTGGTTTTGGAATTGAACCCAGGGGCACTTAACTACTGAGCCACATCCCCAACCCTTTTTATTTTTTATTTTGAGACAGTGTCTCACTAAGTTGCTGAGGCTAGCTTTGAACTCAAGTTACTGGGATTACAGTCGTACATCACTGCACCCAGTTATGGACTTAATTTAAAACTATAATCATCATAGAGCTTTTGGGAGGATTAAGTGAGGTGATTTTTTATGAACCCCTTAGTACCTTGCCAGGTAAGTACTAAACACCAGTTGCTTAGAAAGTGTTAGTTACTAGCTGCGGTTCAGTTCCTTAAGGTAGAGGTGACTTTGCTAGAAACGTGTGATGTCTCTCCCTCATTACACTTTTTACTCCCCCAGGTACATAAGGTTTCACTTTATATGCTCATGGAATCTCTCAAACTTTTCAGACTAAGTGCTTCGAAATTTGTACCCCTGCTTGTGCTGTGCTAGCTGGGACCTACTTGAATCTAAATTTGATAATTTCATTTTAAACACCTACATTTTGAAAATTATAGAAGAGGAAACTTTCAGTTTTACATGAGATTATCAGTTCTAGAGTAATGCCCATCCCGAAATTAACTTGTTGAAATTCCTGTTTGTATTCTGAGAAGCTAGACTGGGCATGAGTTCAAGCATCTTTGTTCTGGGTGACCACAGGCCTTGAGTCTAGATGCAAATTTAAAAATGCATAAAAGATTTGAACAGACAGATTGCAAATAAGCCTATGGAAGCTGCACTACATACTGGGCAAGTAGCTCACGTCTATAATCCCAGTGACTAGAGAGGCTGAAAAGTGAGGATCACAAGTTCGAGGCCACCTCAGCAGCTTTGCAAGGCCCTAAGCAACTTAGTGAGACCCTGTCTCAAAAATTAAAAAGGACTGGAGGAGGGACTGGGGTTGTGGCTTAGTGGTAGAATGATTGCCTTGCATGTGTGAGGCATTGGGTTCGATTCTTAGCACTATAAATATAAATAAATGAATAAAATAAAGTCCATCGACAATTAAAAAATAAAAATTAAAAAGGACTGGAGGAGATGGGGCTGGGGTTGTATCTCAGGGCAGGAGCGCTTGCCTAACACAGAGGAGGCACTGGGTTTGATCCTCAGCACCACATACAAATATAAAGGCATTGTGTTCATCTACAACTAACAGATTTAAAAAGAACTGGAAATGTAGCTCAGTGATAAAGTGCTCATGGGTTCAATCCCCAGTACTGGGGAAAAAAAAGAAAAAGAAAAGCTGTTCAACATCATTAGTCTAGGGAAAGGCAAGATACAAGTCCTATTTTGTTTGTTTTCTTTCATTTTTGCAATGTTGGGGATTGAACTCAAGGCCTCCTGCATATTAGGCCCACTCTTTACCACTGAGCTACATCCCCAGCCCTGGATATGAGTCTTTTATCAGATGTGTTTTCTCCCAGTCTGTTGCTTGTTTTATCATTTTCTTAACATGGTATCTTTATTTATTTATTTATTTTTCCTTTTTGAAGTACTAAGGATTGAACCCAGAGACCCTCTATCATTGAGTTACATCCCCAGCCCCGTTTTGTTTTTAAGACAGGGTCTTGCTAAATTACCCAGGCTGGCCTTAAATTTATGATCCTCTTGTATCCTGGGATAGTATCTTTTGAAGAGAAGTTCTTAATTTGATGAAATCTGTTTTTCCCCTGGTTCTGGGGATAGAACTCAGCAGCCCTCTACCACTGAGCTGTATTCCAGCCCTTTTTGTTTTTTATTTTGAGACAGGATCTTGCTAAATTATGCAAGGTGGCCTTGAACTCGGTTGGTCTTGCCTCTGCGTCCTGAGTTGCTGGGATTACAGGTATGTGCTACCACACCCAGCTCAATTTATTTGTTTTATTTATTTTTTATTGAGTTGTGCTTTAGGTGTTATATCTAAGCAATCTTTGCCTAACCCTTAGCCACAATGATTTTCTTATATACATATTTTTGGAATTGAATTCAACTGAAAGAAATATTATTACTAAGCAGGAGTTTGCTATTTGTGTGCCACTAAGTAGTCTCTTTCAGAAAAAAGACATCACAGGGGCAAGGATTGTGGCTCATCGGTAGGGCACTCGTCTAGCACGTGTGAGGCTCTGGGTTCGATCCTCAGCATCACATACAAAAAATAAATAAAATAAAGGTATTGTGTCCAATTACTTCTTAAAAAAAAAAATACAGCACAAAAAGTATATTGGAAATTGAACCTCAAGTGAGCAGCAAACGGTCATGGCCATGGGCATTACCATCTAGAGAATGGAGGCCAATGAGATTTCCCCAAATAACTGTCCTCAAATGCTTATGATTTACATATGGATACATTACACAGAAGTTGAGTAATCTCTTCTTTGTAGATTTTGACCACTCCTGCTTCTAGCTAGGTATTTGACTATAACCAAGATCAGGGATCCCTACCCTGTCTTCTCATCCATGGCTGTAATCTGGGAAAAGCAGTCTATTGTCATTATTAAGAATACAGACTCTATGACTCAAAATGGGATACGGAGGAAGAGCATGAGAAGAAGACTACCACTAAATAGGGAAGAGAGGTGGGAGGGAAAAAGAGGGAGAAGGGGAGTTGCACGGAAGATGGAAGGAGAACCTCATTGTTATACAGAATACATATATGATGTTGTAATGAGAAAAAAAAAAAAGTGGGTCACATTAGATTGGATAGAGAGAAAGGATGGGAGAGGAGGGAGGAGTAGGGAGGATAGGAAGGGCAGCAGAATAGAATAGAAAATATGATTGATGTATGTACATTCCATGTGTGTATTATATGTCAAAATACATTCTGCTGTCATGTATGACTAAAAAAAAAATAAAAATAAATCGTATGGTAAAAAAAGAATACAGACTCTAGAACTTCACTTCTTAGATTTAAATACTGGCTCTGCCACATGTTACCTTTTTAGTTTTGCCCAAGTGACTTAATCTCTCTGTGTTTCAATGTTGTCATCTGTAGAAGGCAGATAGTGCTTTTTTACATAGTGCTTACTTCACTGTGAGTTATTTAAATAAGTTAGTGGATATATAATACTTTGCATAGTGCCTGACACTTAGTAAATGCTCAGTGAACATTAACTATTAATAATGTTCACCTTTCTTGTTTACAGTAACCCTTGTAAGTAGATGAATCCACATTCTGCACATTCTGCAGAAGAATAAACTGAGTTTCACTGGTGCTGGATGATTTGCTCAGTGTCAGCCCTGGTGAAATCTGAATCCATATTTATCAAATCCTTTCTCTGCCACACCATGCTTTATTGTGTTCTTGGTTGTGAAGCACTTCATAGTACTTATTAATAATTAGCAGATGATGTGTTGCATGCCTATAGTCACAGCTACTCAGGAGGCTAGATAGCGTGAGCAACTTAATGAGACAATGTCTCCAAATAAAACGTAAAAATGGCTGAGAATGTAGCTCAGTGGTAGAGCATCCTTGGGTTCAATACCACACACACAAAAAAGGTATGACTACTAAATAGGTGTTTTACATAAATGACTACTGTTCATTCAGTTTCTGCTTTACGTTGCTGAAATTTAAATTAGATGAGTGAACATAGAGACTACATACATAAGAAGAGCATCCAATACAAATTGTTATGATTTAGGCTAAAGAGTTATTTTCTAACTTCTGGAATCCAAGGTTTGGGGTGTAGCTGAGCTGGAGAAGTCCTCAGGAGTCTATTGTGAACACATTGATCTAGGTTCTCTGGCCTGGGTTACTCTAGGAGTTTCTTGGGCCTCGCAGGAAAATAACAAAGATAAATAGTAGAAAAGTTAGGTCAGGAAGGAAACAGTCTGGGTAATAGGCTAATGAATCTGTGCTGAATGGAACATTAACCAATAAATCTCAGATGAGGCCACTTTAAAAAAAGTTATCTTCCAGTGATGTATTTAAATCTCATCTTTTATATTTTGTTTCTCTGTAGGCTGTTACAATGGATTAGTTTATGTTTTGAAAAGTATGAATGGAGAAAAATACTGGATGTTTACTACTGAGGATGCTGTCAAAAGCTCAGCGACCATGGATCCCACCACAGGCTTTTTTTATATTGGATCTCATGACAAGCATGTGTATGCTTTAGATATTTATGTAAGCATTCACCTCATTAGTCTTGTACTGTAAGCATAGAGGAGTTAGAAACTATCAGGTGCTGTTGACTTTAGGAATAGGTATTAACTATTAAGAAGGGGTTAATTAAGTTTTAATATCATAAGGTTTTTTTATTAGATTTTTATTGTAATACATAGCAGTTCTTAAGGCATTTTTAATGTCTTTACCAAATTTAGCACAAATACATTTTGAAGTATAAAAAAACTTAGAATTACTATCTTTTTTTAAAATTTTTTTTAATTGCAGTTGGACACAATACCTTTATTTTTATTTATTTTTTTAATGTGGTGCTGAGGATCGAACCCAGTGCCTCACATGTGCTAGGTGAGTGCTCTATGGCTGAGCCACAACCTCAGCCCCTAGAATTATTATCTTAACAATAGAAAAAAATTACAAAGTAAGATATCAGTAAGATATTTTAAGACCTGGTTATGTAAAAATACTAAGTTAATGTAAGAATTATAAAAATAGAAGAAACAAGCTGGGGAAAGTTTTGCAATAACTGTGAAAGAGTAAAAAATTGTTTGTTAAGTATAAATTAAAATAAAAATATATTTAGAGGAAAAAAAATGAGGATCCAGATAGTAAAATAGATTTAAGGGATGTAAATACCTAGGACCCCAAAGAAAAAATGGCTAATAACTGTATGTAAATATTTCATACCTTTAATAATCAAAGGAATGAAAATCAAAACTGTAAGATAAATAGTGTTAGATTAGAAAAAATGTTGGAGTGATAACAGAACTGCTGAGGAGAGTAGTAGAGAGTTATAACTGGTGAGGACTCTAAGGAATAAACAGTTTAATCATAGATAGCAATTTTCTATCTTTTGATCAAGTAAAATTCTTTTTCTAGGATTCTATCCTGGCAAAATAATCAGAAACCCAAGTTGTTTAAAAGCCACGTGGAATAGTTCATGCCTGTAATTTCAGTGACTTAGAGGATAAGGCAGGAGATTCTCAAGTTTGAGGCCAGCCTCAGCAACAAGATCCTGTCTCAAAATAAAAAATAAAAAGGGCTAAGGGTGTATGTAGCTCAGTGGTAGAGCTCCCGTGGATTTGACTCTCAGTTCCACAAAAACAAACAGGTCATTTATAATACCTAATAATTGGTTCAAGGCAATTTTCAGTGGTTAGGTAGAGAGGGAAATTATTTTATGTTCATACGGGATAGTATGAATTAAAATTATATTTAAGTTATTTTACACAATAAGTGAGATAAACATGATACCAGGTTATTTATTTAGAATTATTTCAACTATATTAATCTACACAGATATACATATATGAAAAAGATCAAAAGGGAAAATACTAAAAAATTAACAGAATATCTGGGGATGTCCTTTGTTGTCTTTATACTAAGTTGATTCCCCACGATGGGCATGTGTTTTTTGCTGAGTTAAAAATCTTTGTTAACTAAATAGACATAATACATGGGAGGTGGGATATATGGATTAGTTACCCACCAGCAAAACTCACATTTTTCCATTCTTATTTGCAGGAAAAAAAGTGTGTTTGGAAGTTAGCTTGTGGAGGAACTGTCTTTTCTTCTCCTTGTTTGAACCCGATTCCACATCATTTGTATTGTGCTACACTGGGAGGACTTTTATTGGCTATAAATCCTGTAAGTTAAAAAAAAGTGTGTGTGTGTGTGTGTATTTATTCTTTTCTTTGATTTTTTTTTAATATTTATTTTTTAGTTTTAGGTGGACACAATATCTTTATTTTGTTTTTATATGGTGCCGAGAATCGAACCCAGGGCCTCACGCATGCTAGGCGAGCGTGCTACCACTTGAGCCACATCCCCAGCCCTCTTTTCTTTGATTTTTAAAAAATTTTTGCTTTGGATTCTGAAAGTATGAGTAGTTTTCATTTAGATATAATCCATTTATTACTGAACCTGGATTTGTTAAAAATGATTGACAGTAAGTCTGGGAAGATGAGAGAATCTGAGTTCATATATAAGTTTTTCTTTTTACCTATTTTTAAAATTTTTAGACATAATTTTCCTAGTTATCTTAAGAACTGCTTGTCCATTATAAGGTGAAATCTGGGTTGTTATTTTCTCTTTTTTTAAATGTATGTGTGTTTTTTTTTAATTTATATTTTGTGGGGGCATTCTGCCTAGCAAAAGCTCCATCCCTAGCCCTCTTTTTCTTTATGTCTAGAGCTTATGTGCTGCTTTTTTCTTTGTTGGTTTTCTTGCAGCTTTTTATCTGCTCTCATAATTAGCACTGATTAATTTTATAGTTGTGTACCTGTGTTCTTGCTTCAGTAGTCAGCATGCTACTGTAGCAATCTCATGTTCTAGCTCTGCCTCTGGGAGATTCATGAGTTTGTTTTTAAAAGGATAACTGATTAGTAGAATGATTTTAAGAGCTGTGAAATACTTTTTGCCCATGACAGGCTACTGGAAACATAGTTTGGAAACATTCCTGTGGAAAACCTCTCTTCTCCTCCCCACGGTGTTGCCAACAGTACATCTGTATTGGCTGTGTAGATGGGAATTTACTCTGCTTTACTCACTTGGGAGAACAGGTAAGATATGTTTTATATATCTTTTTTAAAGGCACGGTAGCAAGTGACAATGGAAATAAAATTTTGAACGTCATTATTCAATGCACTGTGTTCAGACTAGTTCTACTTAATTGTCAAATCATAGATTTCTTATTATTTGAATGATGATATAGTGGGTTTAAAAGATTTCTACTTAAACCTTGTTTTAAATTTTTAATAGTGTTTTCCCAGTTTTATTATAACTTCTGTAGAGGTTATTTAGTGTTTTAGTCAGCTTTTTCTGTGACTAAAAGACCTGACAAGAACAATTGTAGAGGAGGAGAAGTTTATTTGGGGGCTTACGGTTTCAGAAGTCTCAATCGATAGACAGCAGGCCCCATTCTTCAGGGCTCAGGGTGAGGCAGAACATCATAGTGGAAGAGTGTGGTGGAGCAAAACTGTTCACATGCTGATCAGGAAGCAGAGAGAGACTCCACTTGCCAGAAACAAAATATATACCACAAAGGCACACCCCCAAGGCAAGCTTGGGCAATTTAGCAAGATCCTGTCTCAAAAGATAAAAAGGACTTGGTGTGTAGTTCAGTGGTGGAATATTCCTGGGTTTAATCCCCAGCATAAAGGGAAAAAGAACGTTTAAAGATGCATTTGCCTTTTAATATGAAAACCAAAATCTGTTCTGCAGTTAGAATTCCATTTTGTGTTTGTCTCATTTCTCAACTTTATGACTGACAAGGTAGGCTTTTTCTGGGTTATATTAGCTCTTTGCTTGGGATAATCAACACTTTTGTAAATTTCTCCAGTGGCTCCTTTATGCACAACTTCTGTTGCATTCTGGATTGGGGGAATTATTTTGTAGATTTGAGAGTGCACTTGCTACAACAAATAGCCCATCAACAACTGAGCTTGATTCTGTATGCCTTTTTTGTTGTTGTTGTTCTAGGGATTGAACCCAAGGGCGCTTTGCAACTGAGCTAAGTCCTCAACCCTTTTTATTTTTTATTTTGAGAAAGGGTCTCACTGAGTTGTTTAGCGCCTCACTAAAGTTGCTGAGGCTGACCAACCTTAAACTTGGGATTCTCTTGCCTCAGCCTCCCAAACTGCTGGGATTACAGGTGTGTACCACCATGCCTAGCTTGATTCTATATGCTTTTAATTTATATTCATCCTTCTTAACTTAGCATTCCTTTTGCTCTGTGTAATAAGTTGTAATAAATTTATTATTACATTCACTTAATTTTATTTACAAAGTAGTATGAATATATTCTCACCTTGAGATTTCTGAGAAGATGAGGCAAAGGCACATGCTGTTTTGCCCGTCTTTCTTTTTGTATGAGCCATGAAAAATAAAAGTGATTTTGTACAAGTCAAGAATAGTATTGAGCTCACAAATCATATTTTGTGAATATGTCCACTGTTTTCTTATTTTTTCCATTATGCTATTGCTCTGCAGTTACCTTAGATATCATGCCCTTTTTTTCCCCTTATATCTTTTCTTCTATAAATAAAACCCAGAAGTTTATTTATAGTGGCTTTGAAATGAGGAAATAGTAGATACCCATGGGGCAGACACACAACTCATGTTTTTTTTTTTTTTAATATATTAGTCATAGTTGGACACAAAACCTTTATTTTATTTATTTATATTTATGTGGTGCTGAGGATTGAACCCAGTGCCTCCCACATGCTAGGGGAGCGCTCTACCACTGAGCCACAACCCCAGCCCCACAACTCATGTTTTTGTGTAAAGATCTAAATTATTGCATGTAAACTCTTTGAGCCCAATTATGTCCTTCTCCCTACCTTTAGAGAATAGAGTAAGATGCAGTTTTTAAATAAGATACATTGAAACCAATGTGTCTGAACATAACAGTAATAACTCTCAAATGGGTTGAAAATTAATTTTATTTTATAATATCCTATAATAAGAATGCTTCACTGTATTTTGTCCTGGATTTTACTACTGGGACAGAGGTTACTAGGATGGTGCTACTTTTTAGAAGAAGGCATCGTTATCTGTATTTGTAGTTACCAGTCAAAAAGCTGACATCACTTACGTCTGTATTAAGAAACTTGTAGAGCTTTAATCTAAGGCAGAAGTTTACAGTTAGGTGAATGTATTATTTTTGCTTTTACTTCCCTTGTATAGGTTTGGCAGTTCTCTACTAGTGGACCAATCTTTTCATCCCCATGTACTGCAGCATCAGAGCAAGAAATATTTTTTGGTTCCCATGACTTCTTTATCTACTGTTGTAATATGGAAGGTCATCTCCAATGGAAATTTGAAACTACTTCGAGGGTGTATGCAACACCATTTGTTTTCCATCACCACAATTGTAGCAATGCAATGTTACTGGCAGCAGCATCTACTGATGGGAAACTGTGGATCTTGGAATCTCAGAGTGGAAAATTACAAAGTGTATATGAACTTCCTGGAGAAGTCTTCTCCTCGCCTGTAGTCTGGGAATCAATGCTTATTATTGGGTGTAGAAATAATTATATTTATTGTTTGGATTTATTGAGTGGAAGTCAAAAATAATCAAGTCCAGTTTCTATCTGTGAAATGTTTGAAAATATTTACCATGATGAGCATGATATAATATTTTATATTAAAGGTTATATTTTGGTTAAGAAATGTGCCTACTTTAATAGAGAGCAAACATAATTTTACTTCCTGTAGGAGCAGCATAAACTTTGAGAAGGCAAGGACAGAACATCAATATATTTTGTAGTGCTTTCTTTTAATTAGGTGTGAAGGTTAATTTGGTGTCAAAATTTTTTAATTAGTCAAAGGGATGCTGCTGTGGTTTGAATGTTCCACCTGAACTCAAATAGGAATCTAATTCCCATTGTGAGGTATTAGGAGGTAGAAACTTAATCTGAGGATGGAATTAGAGTGGGACCTTTCAGAGATGATTAAGGTTAAGTGAGGCCATAAGGGTGGGGCCCTCATCCCTTTGGACTGTGGCTTATTATAAGAAGAGACCTGAGCTAGGACATTGTCTTCACATGTGATGCCTTGTACAGGCTTGGGACTCTGCAGAGAATCCCCTCCAACAAAAAGAACCTTGTCAGATGCAGCTACCGCTCTTAAACTTCAGCTTTCAGAACTAAGAGCAAAATAACTAGTCTGTAGTAATGTGGTATTCAGTTATAATAGAAAACGGATTAAGACAGATGGGCAGATAGTTGTTAAAACAGTATTTCTGGGTGTGCCTGTGAGGGTGTTTTTAGAACAGATTAAAATTTGAATTTGAAGCAATAAACTTGAGTGAAGGTCTGTCTTGACCAATGGGCCACTGGTGGGTGGGCATTATCCAATCTGATAAGAGCCTAAATATAACAGAAAGACAGAAAAAGGACAGATTCTCTTCTTGAGCTGGAGTAACCATCTTTCCTGCCCTTGGACATCAGAGCTCTTGATTTGGGGGCTTTTGGACTATGGGACCTACACCAGCAGCTACTACCTCTCCTAGCTTCTCAGGCCCGTGTTCTGAGGTTTTTAGATTTGGACTGAATTATATCACATGCTTTCCTGGGTCTGCAACTTGTAAACAGTAGATGATGGGACTTCTCAGCCTCGATTGTCAGATGAGTTAATTCCCATATTCCATCAATTAATCTCTCCCTATCTCCTATTGGTTGTGTTTCTGTGGAGAACTCACATTAGTGGTACATATTTTATATGTTGTGTATAAGAAGTCTTTTAATATATATATATGTATACATATAAATACATGTATATACATACATATATAAACACACACACACACACGTACATGCACACACATTTTTTTTTAAAGTCCTGTTGATGATATTTCTGTAGAGAACCCTAAAAGGCCAGTTGTATGGGTTTGGGTTTTAAGAAAAGACCTCTGTGGGAAAAAAAGATCGAAATATAACTCAATGGGTTAGAAACAGACAATGATGCAATTCACCATTCACTTATTTACACTGAGATTTACAGCAAAAGCTTTTCAAAGGTAGGAGCTGTCAAATTAAGTTCCTTTTTGTTGTTGGTGTGTGTTTATGTGTGTAGCTGGGGATCAGACCAGGTTGGCAAGCACTCTACTACTGAACTACATCCTCATAATTGATATTTTTTAAGTGAACTAAAGTACCAATGTAGAATTTATACACACACACAAACACACCCCCACACCGCCACACACACTGTGTAGTTTCAAATTGATCTATGGTGATTTTAGGCATTCCTGGCTACATAGCTTGAGCCCTATTCAAATTCTTCACAAGTTGGTTGCTATCCTTTTAAGTTCTAAATGTTCCACTTTTGGTTCCCTCCATTAATACTGGGAATTGCTCCCCATGACTGGCATCACTACAGGCTTCTTCACAGTTCTTCCATCTTTTGTTCAGTTGCTCCCAATTCATTCTCTTCCAATTTAAAGTGAAACAGGTTCTACACCCTCAAAGCAGTATAGTAAAGCACATCTGTGGTAGGAAGTGCGTGCTCCCATCAAGACCCATGACTTGAACAGTGCCCCAGGCAGGGGATGTTAGTGTTGGCTGTCTAAAAGACCTGTCTTCACCTTTTAGATCAGTGTATCTCAAGCCTTAATCACTTAATCACTTGGAGTTCTTGTGCACATTTGGGTTGAGCAAGGCTGAGAGTGGGGTGTCCTGATGAGCCACGCTGGAGCCTGCAGCAAAAGGAAAATCAGTACTCCTGAACCTGACTTGACTTAATATTTTGGACTTTTTTCCACTGTGGTATTTAAAAATATTATTTTGCATTTTGATTTTTTAAAATATTGCATTAAAATAAAATTCTCTAGTTACTGAGTTTTTTGGCACCTGAGGCAAGTGCCTGATTGACCTTACTTCACCCTGGTCCAGCCCTGTGAGTCAGCCCCAGCTGCACTGTCACAGGCTCTTGACTAAAGCTGACCTGTCTGGACATGGTCTGCACTGTAAGGAGGCTATAGGATTATTTTGTCTTGAGACTCAAGTCATTCAGGATTGAAACAAACATTTGTCCCTGTTAATTATTTTCTCCAAAATACCTAGGAAAAGTATAATTAAGTACTATATAAAACACTTTGAAATTCTTTTTCCCAATAGCTCTGTAATTGAGACTACTTGTAGATGGTCATCAAATAAGTATAAACTTCAGCTTAAAAAGGAAATCCACCAGTGCCAAAGATCTTGTTGGTATTTTTTATTGAAAGATCTTTTCCCCTTCAATAATGGACATTTTACATTAAAACTTTATACAACCAAAATCCCAAAATAATATTAAAATCACACTAAGGTATTTTCATTAAGTCTCTACTTAGCTTTATTGTTGGTAAAAATATTGCAAGACACTTGTAGCTAATATTTCTGCTTTAAAATAAGCAATTAAACTAAATGTCACAAGAAGAGACAATACATACTATACATTTGCAGATAACTGGCTAAACTGATAATTTAATAGTAATAATATTTGTAAGAAACAATTGCACTTGAAAAATTAAAAAAGTAAACAAAAAACTCTAGTTTTACATATAAGTCTATGAACCAGAGGTTAATCATTTATAATTTTGCCAGAAGTGTATTTAAATTCAAAATAAAACAAAACAAAAACCTCATGTATTTAACAATCATCCATTAAAAAAAAAAACTCTTAAGCTCTTTATATGGTTTTACAGAATTTTCCTATAGTTTTGTTGCTCAGAAAAGACTACAACACAACTAAATCAAAATAACACTTCATTGGTATTTAGTGCAAATTTGGGGTGATGTGTAAATGAAATGTTAAACATGTATCTTTTAGAAGTTGTTAGAAATAAATATGGTGACTGCCTTTACCCCATAGACTCTTAAAAAAACATAGATGGAGCATTTTTAACTCAGGCATTTCTCCTACTTGGTATGAGACCTGAGCCAGTACAGACTTGACTAATCTTCCATTCTTTGTTAATGATCTTATTTCCTCATCTGTTCCCTGCCATTACTGTGATATTGTCCAAAGCTGATAAGATGAAAGGAAAAGTCAATTCAGAAGAATTACCTTAGCACTATAATTCCAGTGTTCTAGGTGGCGATTCCCATTAAAAAGTGTTTTATCAGTGAGGAAGTCATTGTACTAACAAATGCCTACACATAAGACTTAGAAATGAGCATCGGCATGGAAAACGTGCAGTGGGATATTAATTGCTTCCAGTAGCAATAAAAAAATGTTACATTGATTCTTAACAGTTTGAAGGTCCAGTATATATAATATTAAATCCAATTTGTAAGAGAACAACTATCCATTTGGCCACACATGCCAGCTGCTACAGTGAAGCTGAGCCATTGTTTCTAGAAAGAAAGTGCTTTCAATATGGTGAATAACTTTGCTGTCATTCTTTCTTTAAGGACAGCACATTGCATATTGAGTAAAAGTAATAATGTATACTAGAAAAGTAATAATGAATACTATAAAATGTTTTTGTAGGAGAGGAAAATGGATGTAATTCCCCCTGCACTGGGCCAAGAATTTGCACCTACATTTTGGAGTAAGAATCTATGAAAAGGGGAATATGCCAATACCATGAAATATAAAGTTAGTGCCACAGTATGTGGTGGGAAAGGATTTGCTGGTATGTTTGTGTTCTGTGTAAAGCAAATTTAGGGAAATAAAAATAAATATGTGTGGCTTTGAAATTGCAAAATCCTTTTTTAGTATGCACATGTGTATGATAATAACAAGGCCACTTAAAACTCTGAGATGTTTTTTAAAGGTAGCAAGGTGAATACTCTGAATTTTAAATGCTACTGAACATTTGACTCTAAGTATGAATTGTTCAATTATAGCAAAGAAAAAAAAAATTCCTGCAGGAAATCCTTAGTACAAAGGCTTCAAATCTTGGCTTTCTGCAAATTTTCCCTAAAGACCAAAGGGAATCTTCAGAGACATGTAATGTCAATAGCCTGACGTATCTTTCTAATTAATGGCTGGTTTAGGTAGCTGTTTATTATTATTATCTCACTTTTGTTTGAATGAGCTGCCCCTTCAGAGTCTAGAAAATGAGACTACATTAGAATAAGTGAATCCCAAGGTTCATAACATTAGATACATTAGCATCACCTCAAAAATTCTTGCCAGCATGTGCATTCCTGGCCCTGGTCTCACAGGATTGATTCAGTAAGCCTGGGATGTAGCCTGGATACCTTATGACCCACATGCTCTAGGTAGAGAGTCTCAGAGCTAGAACAAGAACTTGTAATTAATATGGGATCTCCTTTCTTTGCCACATTAAATAAAAAATGTTCCCTAGGAGCCAACTGGGCCGCATGTTTCACATGTCCTTGAGGGTACTAGTATGACAGAGACTCACACTGTGTTGATGGTATTGTGGGTCCACAGTGTGCTAGAAGAGTGAATGGATTTGCCTTCCATCTGATAGCTTTGGGGCAGGGGAATTCATGAAAACTGGACATGGGCACAGAATTGGGAGGCAGACTGCTCCTTGTGATTCCCAGTTACTGCCTTCAGGAGGATAGGCATTCTTGTTCTAACTCACATAAAATCCTTTTATCATTGTTGTAGAAAGAGTAGATGCACCCAAATATATGGTAACACTCATGTTTTGGATAGAAGAAATTAAGGGTAGAGAATCAAAAAAACATTACAAAGGTTGGCAAAAGTACATGTCCTGAATGGTGTGTGGGTGTACACATGTGGAAGGACCATGGGATGAGCACGGTAGGCTTTCAAGAGGAGCTATTAGTTTGGACATTTTGCTTCATGTGGTCCCTTGGATGGAATTGACTCTTGAGAATTAGGGGGAGCTCAAGGCACCAGGACCTAGGGTTGTGCAAATCCACTCTTTACAATGAACACCACCAGTTCAGTTTCTAAACATTATTATAGAACCTATAAAACATGCTTCTTTTCCCTAACTTGGTTTCTTTACCTCATATAAAAAATAAATAAATAAAAAGGGCAAGAGAGGAGCCAATAACAGGCAATAGGAATGGGTAAGAGTCACTTTTTACTTAATAATCTGTGGACAGTCGCTCCAGGCCTTCGCTTTTCTTTTGGCCAAAGCCAGCCAGGCTGGCTCCGTGGACACAGGGGCAGCATCTGGGGTGGAGAATCTCTTGGTGACTTCTTTCACCAGTGGTGCTGGGGGAGCTGAGTCTGAGATCTCCACTATATTTTGTTTGGAAGCAAAAAGAGAAAGGAATAAGTCAGAACCACATTAAAAAAAATTTTTTTTAATTAACAGAATTATATGTAGTTACTGTGTATATCATAATGTTTTAAATATATATACACATTGTGGGATAGCAAAATCTAGCTAATTAACATGCATTCCTTCACAAAGTTACCTTTTTGTGCTGAGTACATTTAAAATCTACTGTTAGCATTTTTCAAGAATAGATTCTTATTAATCATAGGCACCATGTTGCACAAATATGTATCTTATCTAAATGAAAAATTTTTTAAAATATTTATTTTTTAGTTGTAGTTGGACACAATATCTTTATTTTATTTATTTTTATGTGGTGCTGAGGATCGAACCAGGGCCTTGCATGTGCTAGGCGAGCACTCTACCGCTAAGCCACAATCCCAGCCCTAAATGAGATTTTGTAGCCCACATCTCCCCATCTCTTACTGCAGAAGCACATTTTGAATTATCGGTGTGATGAGGAAAACTGAAACACAAGAGAGGCAAGTTCCTAGGTGGGCTTCAGTGAGAAGATCTGGGGAAAGCAAGCTATGTGGTTATAACTTGCTTAGAGAGTTACAGTGATCACAGTGCAGTAAGTTCGAATTTCAGTGGATTTCTAGAAGCCTAGTTTTCTGTACACAATAGCTATGCCTGCATGAATACAAGAAATAAAGGCAAATTTTGTAATTCCTGTTATACAACCAGTCAATCCCATAAAGAAAAAGATCAAAGCAGTTTGAATCCATCAATCTGGCAGGGTTAATAGCTGCCTCCTCCACAAAACATCCCCTGGGTCCCTCCATCTGAGTCTCAAGAATCCTGCCAGCTCTTGTGACTTACAGTCTTCTAGGAATTCCTTTGCATTCTCTCACTTCTTTTTTTTTTTTTTTTTTTTTTTGTAGTAGTAGATGAACACTACCTTTATTTATTTATTTTTATGTGGTGCTGAGGATCGAACCCAGTGCCTCACATGTGCAAGGCAAGTGCTCTACCACTGAGCCACAACCCCAGTAGCTCCCACATCTTTACCAGAGCTTACAGGCTTCTGCGAGAGAGTTTTGTGAGAAAGTGAGAGGGTTCACATCTTCTCTTTGGATCACATTTAGTGACTGCCCCCGCCCCCACCCCATTGCCTACACATATGCTTCTAGAACTCAGGCAATAGTGATTGAAAGACAAATACTTCAGAAAATGTCTGTTTCATTAAACTGGAGCCACTGTTGAGTTGTGATTTCCCTTTTGTACTTCCAATCAGGCAGGGAAAGGTATGCGCTCTTCAATTTCAGAGCTTTTATTTTATTTTGAAAGAAATTCCCTCTTTCCCTTCCTGCTGCCATCCTACCTATCTTTAATTCCTATATGTAAAAGCCAATGATAATGCCCATGGAGTTTCTAGAGAAATTACAGTGTTCTAAAATGTTTTTTTCAAACAGAAAGCACCCCCACCATCTCACCAAGTAGTTAATACATGTTTAATATTGAGACCTCTTTATATAGCCAGATCTCAGGGACCAGGTAACCAGAGAGAAGCGTGGCCTGGTGGTTGGGACACTGCTACAGTTTGTGACCCCCAAAAGCTCATCTTTTGGAAACTTAATTCCTCAGTGTGACAGTGTTGGAAAGTGGTGCTGACAGGAAGGTTCTTGGGTCATGGGAGCAAGCCTTCTGAATAGATGATGAATGTTTTTATTACATGAATAGGCTAGCTAGCACATAAATTCACCTCCCTTTTCTCTTTTCCACCCACTTGCCCATCCATTTTCTTTCTTTTTTTTGGTACTGGAGATTTAACCCAGGGGCACTCAACCATTAAACCATGTCCTCAGCCCTTTTAAAAATTTTATTTGAGACAGGGTCTTGCTTAGTTGCTGAGGGTCTCACTAAGTTGCTGAGGCTGGCTTTGAACTCTCCTTCCTTAGCCTCCCAAGCCGCTGGGATTACAGGTGTGTGCCACCATGCCCGGCTTGCCCATCCTCTTTCTACCTTAATAGCAAAAGGCCTTCACCAGATGCAGCTGCCTAATCTTGGATTTCCTTATCTATGAGCTAAAAAAAAAAAAAAAGAGAGACCCTCTTTATTAACTATGAAGTTTCAGGTATTTTGTTACATCAGCAGAAAATAGACTAAGATAGATGCTCTTTGGGCAACATTGCTGCCAAATAGGGAAAAGAGATGCTATGTTAACTCCTGGGAGGAAATATGTTCAGATTTATCTATCTTCCATGTGAGTTGTAATAAGAAAACAGTGGAAACTATTGGATCATTTTATCTTTTAACAGAATAAAGATTGTTTTTTAAAAAAAGTATCTTTTATGTGTTAGGAAAATATGAAAATTGTTATTGCTTTGGCAACATATATACTAAACAAACAAACAAACCCCCAAACTCCTGTTGTTAATTAACATCAAGGACACAGTGCTGAGAAACTTAACTGCAAATCTTAGACTATAAGAAATGCTGTTTAAAATCACAGCAGTGAGAAGGGACCGTCATAGTTTTGCCTGGAGCATCTGAGCCACCATGGGTCACTAGGACACAAAGAAGCAGTTTCCACTTCCAACTAAGGTATAGAGCTCCAAGGTAGGAGATTTTAGATATGAGATTTCACACATTTATCTTTTTTTTTTTCTTTTTCTGGGGATACTGGGGATTCCCAGGGGCATTTTAGCACTAAGCCACATCCCTAGCACTTTGGGTTCAATTCCTGACTCCTCCACCAAAAAAAAAAAAAAAAATTAGGCCAGTTGACCAGTTAATGTCACGTTAGTAGCTTCAAATTGGCCACAGTGGAAGAATTTACACCATGGAAAATGGCAAATGCTACTAAGAGGTTTCTCCACGCCCAGAAGAGCTGATGGCTAAACATCTACCATCATACCACTGATAGAAGGCAAGTTCCTGGTGGTCTTTATTGGATGAGCTTTATCAATATGCAAGTTTATGAATGGGGTTCTAGACTTCACTCTGTGATGCCCAAAGTGCTTGCTAGTGAGAACATATAGGAAATTAAGCATGTCCTAAGAGAAACGTGCAACCAAAATCAAACAGGAATGGACCAGCTCCCTACCTGTCACAGATGTAGGGAGAGTGTTGGCCTTTTTCAGTTGTTCTCTGCGCTCGAGCCTGGACACTGCAGTCTCAGGCTTCTTCTCTTCTGGCTGAGCTGTGGATTTGTGCAGGGAACCTGCTCTGCTGACACTGCCACTTCCAGGCTGCGGGCTCACACTGACCTGGGTGGGCAGAGACAGGGAAAGCATGTTTTCAACCTGTGATGTGGAAATGCCTGAACTGGAGAGCTTCAAGTCCTGTTCCATCTGCCAGCTCTGACCTCTGTTCCCATAGGAAGGGCTGGGACACACTTATGAGCAATGTGTGCTCAAGCCTGGCCCCCAGTGAGGGAGCAGCTCAGCGCCCGTGTACCAAGGAAGGAAAGTCATTCTCCAGAAAAGCCCCATCAAGCTGACTATGAAATCAGGTTACAGAACAGGCTCTGGATTTGCTCTCTGACTGCTGCTCAAATAAAATCATTTTCATATTTTTCATATACAGTACTCTCCCCTTATCCGTGAGGGATCTATTCTAAGACCTGTAGATTGCAGAAATCATGGACAGTAATGAACCCTTCATATACTATGTTTTGTTCTTACCTTAGATGTTAGCAATGTTGATATATTTCATATTGTCAAGAACTTTCACCTTTACACACCAATAAAATACTCCACAGTTTCACTTTGGCATATTCAAATTGCCAATATCACTTCTCTTATGCTTCATGGCCATTTTTTTGGTCATTGTAGATGGATGGCATACCTTTATTGTGTTTTATTATTGTTTTTGCAGTGCTAAGGATCAAACCTAGTGCCTTATGCATACAGGCAAGTGCTCTGTCACTGAGCTACAGCCCCAGCCCCTATGGCCATTCTTAAGTAAAATGAATACAATCACTGTGATACTGTGACAGTTGATCTGATAACCAAGATGGCTACCAAGTAACTAACAGGGAGGTAGTACATACAGTGTAGAAACACTGGACAAAGGGATGATTCATGTCCCAAAGGATGGAATGGGATGGCATGAGATTTTATCACACTATTAAAACTCATAAATTTAAAACTCATAAATTGTTATTTCTGGAACCACTGTTGAACTCAAGTAACCATGAAAAATGAAACCTCAGATAAGGAGAACTACTATACTTATGTTGTGTGTGGATCCCTACTATGTATATATCATCTCAGATCAATCCTTTGTTCCTTCAATTCTTCCTTCCTCTCCTCATCCCCTCCCCTTCCACACCCACTCCCCTCCTCTCTCTCCTCTCCTTCTTTTCTTGTGGTACTGGGCTTGAACTTGCAATCATCCTGCCTTAGCCTCCCAAGTAACTAGGATTACAGGTGTATGCCACCATGATTGGCTGGTCCCCCATTTTAAAAGTGGTCAATTTATTTACCACTCTGCTTTCTATAAACTCTATCATCCTCTCCTATCATTTCTCTTCCTGTCTGTCTCCCTCTCTTTCTTTAGTTCTTGTGACTTAAAAGAGGGTCAAACTTAGACTAACAAAATTAAAGCAGTGGAGCAGGCTACTCACGTTTTCTTTGGAGAGCTTTTCTGCCTGTTTGGCTTCTCGGGCTTGCTTTCTCTCCTCTCGGGTTGCTTGCTGCTCACGAAACCCCTTTTGCTTTTGTAGTGCTAACGTTATCCACAGTGGCTGGGCAGTTTCAACTTTCTCTGTAATTTTGGAGCCATCTAAAGAGTGCCTACTATGAAGCACCGGCTTCTCTGTGGGGAAAAAGACAAAAGAGGTTGGCTGTGAAATTAACTGCTAACTTGTCTCAGTTCCTTACCCCCTAAGTCTTGTGGCATATTAATAAGCCTAGGAAATATTCCTTCTTCACACAAATCTGTGCTGTTGCCCGAGGGGCTCCACTGGGTGGGAAAGTATCATCTTTGATCAATAGAAAAAGGGGCATTTCTCTTCCTTAGACATGGAAGAAGCTACTTTGCAAGAAAAATAAATTTTCAGTGTCATCAAATCTCATGTCTACAGGAGACCAAGACAGTTATATGGCTCAAGGTTGTTTTTCTTTGAATTCACTGCTTTAATGAAATTTATTTTTTAGCAATAGCCATGTCCCTGCACACCACTCTTGCAGACAACATTCTATGTGGAACCCCAATGTTTGAAAGACAAACAGGCACTGCTCTGCCTCAGGAGCTGCTGAGGGTAGCAAGGCTCTGAGGAACACAGGGAGAATCCCATGATTTTGGTCCGATGCCCTCATCTGTCTGCTGGGAGTACCAGCATCCACAGTAAACCAGTTGTGCCTGAGTCTTCTGACTTCCAGTCACTGCAATGGGGGATTCACACCTGGCAGGTGGTGGTTGGTATCAGAGTAAGTATGGGGCTCTGACACTGGGCAGGTCTGGCTTTGATCTTGTGACTGTAGAAGAGCTACTTTACCTTTAGTTCTCTAATAAATAAAATGAAAATAATAGCACATGCCTTATCTGATGAGGATATTTGGAACAATACTGGTGATCAGAATATTTAGAACAATGCTTGGCATATAGTTGTCACTCTACAAAAATGAGCTGTAACTATTACTTATGTCTATGAGACAAAGGTTCCTCTTCTTTACTCTCAAGTAAAAAGTAAAGAGACAATCATTCTTGAATTGGATTCTTTACCAAGTCAAAGGAAAGGGGCTTATTCTAGTCCTGTTCTTTTGTAATCCGACAGAAGTTTACTCTTTGACAGTCCAGAATCTTGCCACCAGAGCTCTTGGTCAACTGACTTTTTTATATTGTGCTCCGGGGTGAGGACAAAGACCAAATGATGAGAAAACAAATTAGAAAGTTTCAATGAGGAATTTAAACAACAATAATAATAAAGGCAATAAAAGCAGATTCTAATTAATTTTCCTTTTTCTTTTTGGGACTGGGGATAGAACCCAGAGCCTTGCGCTCTACCACTGAGCTACAAACTCAGGTCCCCTGCTTAATTTTCCATCTTCTATAAGGCTGTACATAGATAATTTATCCTCATAATGAAACTTGCACATTGCAATGTCCCTAATCATCAAATAAAGATTCAGGTATGATCTAACACAAGAAAGAAAAACAAAACAGGGCTGAGGTTGCGGCTCAGTGGTAGAGCACTCGCCTAGCATGTGTGAGGTACCACATAAAAATAAATAAAATAAAGATATTGTGTCCAACTACAACTAAAAAAATTTTAAAAAAGAAAAAAATATTTAAATCAGAAGGTTTAAAAACAAAATAAAAAAGTGAAATTGAAAGGAGAGTTTTGATAATTTTTCAGTTAACTGGAAAATTTGAAAAAAGTCTTTGCCCCTCAAGCTTCTTCGGTACTGAGTTGTTTACATATACTGGAACTAACCTGATGAGTTCCTGTTTCCCACCCAAGAATTGTGGAGCACTTGTTTGTAAAACTTCTAACCAAACTGCCAAGACCTAAATGATTTTCATATAAACCTATTATACAAAAGAGAATTTTGAACTAAAATTTCAGTCTGAAGCAGCCTGCCAAAAACATTGACTGGTGCTTATCATAAGGGTCAAAAATGCCTTCAAAATATAATTGAATACATTTGTAATTGACTAAAATGAAAAAAAAAAAAAAAACCCAAACCTCTGCTTGGGGTCAGAGGTGGAGGAGAGATGGTGGCTGCAGTTCTGTGATGGTGGGGTGTATTAGGGATACAGAATCTGTGGTTTGGATGAAGCTACCTTGGACTCACAGTGTTTCTCCCCAATCATATATCCATAAAAGTGCTTCTCCTTTCTCAAAAAATGGGAAGAAGAATAAAAGTGTCTTCCTCTTGGCAGATGGAGAAGAGTGTATGCTGGGGCAAAGGCTGTGTGAGTGGTGTCTGGGGTCCACAGGTGGGCTATGAGACAGAGATGGGCAGATGGATTGAGAACCAGGGCGCAGGGGGAAGAGGAGATTGGAGGAGATCTACTGATAGTAAGAGCATTGCAGAGAAGGAGAAAAAGTGGAGGGAGACAGGCGAGGTATCTGAGGAACCCACAGAAGAAATAGCACTGCACCCAAGAAGAATGAACCTCAAAATGTTTCACCTCTCTCCCTTCCTTTCCTCTAGCTCCAGAGCCAGTTTCTGGGATGAAAGCAAAGGGAGAACTGGCCATGTCCACATCCCCACTTAAGGGATTTCAGACCTAAGCAGGCCAGGTGGGAGAAGGGAGACATTTTTTTCTTAATATTTATTTTTGAGGTTTTTTTTTTAAGGTGGACACAATATCTTTATTTTTTTTACGTGGTGCTGAGGATGGAACCCAGTGCCTCACGCATGCCAGGTGAGTGCACTACCACTTGAGCCACATCCCAAGTCCCAGAAGGGAGACATTTTAATTGAAAAAAAACTTTTTATTATTATTACTCTGGATGGAACTTATTAGTTACTAACATGAGGCTACTGTTACTGAAAGTGAGGGATTTTTAATAATAGAAAAGGGACTGAAACTACAAAAAAACCTAAAAAACGAAACAAAAAACCAACTCATACAGATCGACAATTTTTTTTTTCAGTGCTTGAAACTGAGTACAGTTCTCTACCACTGAACTACATCTACAGCCCATTTTTAAAATTTTATTTTGAAATAGGGGTGTCAGTAAATTGCCCAGGCTGGCCTTGAACTTGCATTCCTCCTGCCTCAACTTCTCAAGTTGCTGGGATAACAGGTATGTGCCACCATCCCTAGCTGTAAAAAGTGTTCAAAGGCTTTCAGAATTTTACAAATGCCAGGTGAGGATTACCAGGGGCAGCTGTAGAGTGATGGGGAGAAAATTTATCGTAGGAAAGAACTCATGCTGGTGTTACCACTGTGGATGCCAGGAAAACACCCAACTTTACAGATACTGTTGTCCACATCTACAAAACAGAGCCAAAACTATCTAACATATGTGCTGGTGAGCGTCTCAGGAATAGTGTAAATAAATGTACTTGGAAGTTGTCCAAAGAAGGACTGCTGTTGAAATCATCCAAACACAATGAAATCTTTCATTTTATCAAGGTTTTACCAGACAGGGATGCTCTCTGTCAACTGCATAACTTTTTTAGGAAGCAAGTTTATAATTCCTAACTAAAAATTGATTTTGTTGCAATTTAAACCTATTGTCTTTCATTCTAAATTCAGTGAACTCAAGTTCCTGTCTTCCAATTCTAAGGGACAGGCAAGTGATACCTGCAGTTACAGGGTTCAAGTCACTACTCCCAAAGGTTATTTCTTGGAGAAAGGTGTACTTAATTATTTATCTGTTCTGCATACCACAATAGGTAGGAATTCTAGAATGAGATGATACCAGTAATCAAAGTCTGTACATAGTACAACCCATTCCCATGAGGTGGGTTCAAAATCAATACAGTGGCTTGGCAGAGGGAGTGGCAGAGGGCGTGGCCTACATATTCTGGAGGCCTGTTCAGCCTCCAGAACTCAGACCTCTTTGTAAAGCAGTGGTCTTCAAAAAAGGGTGCCTACACCCTAGGGGATTTGCAAGACAATTCACTGGGGTGAAGAAAGAAATGATTAGAATTTCTACTTATCTAATTTAAAACTTAAGTATAAAAATAAAAAATGCTTTTCTAATATTTAATACTCAGACATACTGACATACTCACTTAGCCCACATAGCCAAAGACTATATATAACAAATAGGATGTTTAAAGAATCATGAGGGAAGCTGGGAGGGCTACTTTATGGGGGATGTTGGGGGAGGTTGGGAAGGACCGGCATCGTTGTTCTCACTAATTCTTGCTTTTAGCATAGTGGAAGGTTCCATAGTTAGATGATTGCATGGAATATCCTATCTCTTTTAACTAAATGATCTTTTACAAGATGGACAAATGGCATAAAAGAACTCCTTAGATTCAATTTACTACAGAATGCAAGCATCAGAAAATAGCAGAGCTCTTTGCCTGCCACTTTATGAAGAGATCAGATTTGACAAGAAGTTGGCCAAAGAAAATAAAACATGGCACCATGATTTGCAAAGCATCCACTGTTGTTACAATGAACTTCACTCCAAATATACATGATGTCCCAGGGGCGCTAGTTAATGATGGTACCACATGTATATGACCAACAAATAAATTGGAAGTCTATGCTTAACATTTTTATCCTGACGGGGTGTTCAGTTAAACAAATCTGGTCAGCCCTGGCAGCAAGTTGAATAGCAAAACACCCATGAATGGAGGCAGCAGGTCTCATAAGGTGGGGGTGTGTGTGGGGGTCTTGCTTCTGTTTTTGTTTTTTTTCCCTGTATCAAGAAAAATTCAATTGGCAGATACTGACAGCCCAAAATCTGAATGCTGAGCAATAATAGTTTTGGTGAGAAAATTACAATAATTGAAGGATCATGTCTAAAAGAAAGAAGCAAGCATGAGCTTGCTTTCTTTAGGGAGAGAGAAAGTGAGCAACAGAACAGGCCAAGCCTTGAGAGGGAATCTGCAGATGCCAGAAAAGTAACAACACAAAAGCTAATGTCAAAACTAAAAATGGACCCATCATTCAGCAGGACAAACAGAAATCATTAGGGAGAAACAGTCTAGAAGCTGCTGCTCAACATGTGCATTCAGAAAAACAAGCTAGGTAAGTGGATAATTTAAAAAGGATGTTAGGAGTTGGGTGCTGTGGAGCATGCCTGTAATCTCAGCTACTCAGGAGGCTGAGACAGGAAGTTTGCAAGTTCGAGGCCAACCCTGGCAATTTAGAAAGCCCCTGTCTCAAAATAAAAAGGATGTAGTTCAGAGAAAAAAGAAAAAGTATACATATGTAGAAAGAGAAAGAAAAGAATCATCATGGTTGGCCAGAAGTAAAGGGTGCTCTGAAATTTCTTTATAGGAGGACTTCACAATGGCAAGACTTTGGGGAGGATGTGAGGCTGCATTTGCAGGGCATTTTACATAAAATTAAGTGAAAGCTGAGCATTCATAGAGGGGACCCATAGACAGGATGGGATGTCTGAAGCCCCTAACCTCCCACCTCAGTGCAGCTACTGCCCAGAGGCAGAGCACAGACATTGGTCGGGGAAACTAGGTTTTTTTTTTTTTCCATCACTGCACATCTCCCTTAGAATGGTTAATGACGTCTTTGTTAATTAGGACTATATTTCATATCAAATAACAAGGGTCTCACTATGACTATGAGTGAGTGTCCTTTGAGAATGGTGTCTGGCCTCTATCAGTCACTGGCTACTCCAGCCAGCATTTGAGGCTCTTGCATATATGAGCTGGACAGAGACCAAGGCTCCACCTTACAATACCTACCTTTCCTCCCTGCCTCAGGCGTTTGGGAAGGTCTCTCTAGCAGAGTGGTAGACAGAGGTGGGGAAGAAGGTTTCTTCTCCAGCACCTCTTCCTCATCCTCTTCCCTCTTCTGTCCCTTCCTTTCCTCTGGGGGTGGTGGTGATGGTGGCTGGGTACCACTGCTCTCCTGGCCCTCCTGGCCCTCTCTGGACAGCTCGCTGGGCTCAGAGTCTGGCTTCCCAGCTCTGCGAGCCAGCAGCTCTACCAGGTAGGGCCTGCTTAGTTTGGAGAGCGGGGATGGCGGCGGGGTCTGGCTGGCAGGCTTGGGAGCCAGTGCTGGTTTCTGCCCTAGTGGCATCTTGTTTGCTCCCTTGTCGTGCTCTGGAGCTGGGGCCTGGCTGCTGGACGGTGGGGGTCCCGGCTGGGCTGCAGGAGGAGGGTGGCTGGCAGGGATTTCAGCAGAGTCCCTTCGAGGGGTTAGGACTTGCTTCCTTTCCTGGGGGAGGGATGGGCCAGGCTTGGGGGCCACGCCCTCTGTCTCTTTGTCTGCATTGGCGCTGGCCCCGGCAGGAGGCCCCCCATCGCCACTGTCACTCGTGCTGCTGTGCCTCTTCTTCTTCTTTTGTTCCGCTTGTTGGTCGCAGTGGAAGCGCAAGGAGTAGTTGGTCCTTCTCAGCTTTATTCCAAAAGGTGAGGCTTTTTCCTCTGCACCTGGCATCCCGGGGTCTGGCTTTGCTACACCACTTGTGGCCTCGCTGTGCGCAGTGCTTGTGGATTCCGTGTGGACCGCTTTCTGCGGAGGGGAAGGCAGGCTTGGAACAAGGAAAGATGGAAGGTCTTTGGCAAATTTGCACCCCTCTGTGGTGTCTGCTGGCTCGTGGCGCACCTCTGGCTTCTCTGGACCCTTTCGGGGCTCCTGGGTACTAACAGGCGAGGGCGGGGCCGCTGTCTCTTCGCCGGGCCCGGGTCTTTTTCTAATGCTCTCTGCCTCCGTATTCTGTTTGGGGGTCTCGGTGCCACCGTCTGCGAATTTCTGCCAGGCGGGCATTATGGAGAACTTGGCGTTCACGGGCGGGGTCTTGCGGAGGTTCCCGCGGGAGTCAGATCGGGCCCTGGGAGTGGGCTCCTCCGCTGGCCTTGCCTGCTCTCTGTCGCCGCGCGGCTCGCTCTCGGCGTTCTTCAGGATCCTGGACCGAATGGAGGCCCACTCGGCCAGTGCGGTCACACTGCTTTGCGACTCCTGCGGAGGCCTGGCTTTCCCGCCGCCTCCCCGGGACTCTCCCGGGGCGCGGACGGGCTGTTCCACAGTAGGGACGTCCACGTGCCTCTTCTCTTCCGACAGGCCCAGAAGGGACTTGCACGCCGTGTCCTTGATCTGGTTCAGGTTGACAGCGGGGCCGCAGAGCTGAGCTCCAGTGACCAGGATGGCGGTATGGGGGATGCTCAGGGTGGAGGGCAGGGCGTGCGAGGCTGCGCTGGCTCTGGGGGCCTTGGGTTCCTGCGCAGCCGGGCTGGGTCCCGCGTCCTTGGCGGGGGTCACGGGGGTCAGATTGACCTTGGGGAAGAGAATCTGTCTCCCTCCTGAGGACACCTGGAACGTGTAGGGCCTGGGCATGGTCTGCCTCTCATCCACCTCCTGCCACCTGAGCTCCTCCACCTTTCTCTCCTTTTCTGGAGTGGAGGCTTCGTTCTTCTCCCCCAGGGGCAGCGTTTCTTCCTTCTGCTCCTCTTGCTGCTGGGGAGGGTCCATTTTGGCTGATTCTCTCCGGTCCTCCACGACGCGACGATCATCCTCGCGAAAGTCGCCCCTCTTCCCAGGCTGCTCTGTTGCCTGCCCCGCGTCTTGCTTCTGCTCCTGCTCGGAGCTTTCTCGTTGCCTTCTGAGTTCTAGGTCTTCTCCATCTTCTGGCTTCTCCTCAAAGCCATTCTGCAGGGCGCTCCTCGGGCCTCTGCGGGCCTCTACCTGTGGCTGCCTCTCTTCCTCCGGACTCTGTGGCCTCTGTAGCGTATCCCCAAGCTCCTTCGGGGCCTCCTGCGGCCCAGGAGCCTCCATTTCCTCCTGCTGTATCAGCTCTTGTCTTCGCTTCTCTTCCTCTTGCTGCTGTCTGAGCTCCTCCAGTCGTTTCCTTTCCTCCTGCTCCCGCCTTCTCTGAGCCTCCAGCTCCTCCCGCTGCCTCTGCTCCTCCAGCCTTCTGGCCTCCTCCTCCTGCCGTTGCGCCTCCAGCCTTCGGAGTTCCTTCAACTCCTTTTCTTCTTCCTGCCGCTGCCTCTCGGCTTCACGCTGCCTCTCGGCTACGCGCTGCCTCAGCTCTTCCAGCCGCTGGGCCTCTTCCTGCAGGGGACTCCGTTCCTCAGCCTCCAGGCGCTCTCCGTCCTCCGGCTCCCTCTGTTCTTGTTCTCGGCAACCTTGCTCTTCTGGGCCCCGCTGCAGCCCTTCCCCAGGCCCCCTTTCCTTTTCCATTTCTAGCTGGAGTTCCTCCTCTTCGCCCCCCACTTCATCGCCCTCCTCCTCCAAGAGCTCCTGCCTTCTGTTCTCTTCCCACAGCCTCCTCTCCAGGGCCTGCTGCCTCTGCTCTTCCAGGCGTCTCTTCTCTGCTGCTTCTGCCTTTTGCCTCTTGCACTTGGCCTCTAGTTCTCGCCAGTAGTCTTCTTGGTGTCTCTTCTCTTCCTCAGAATCCAGCAGCTCGGGTTCCTCTTCAAGCCACATGTGCTTGTCTTCTCCTGGGTGTCCATTTTGGTCCAGGGAAGGCTGCCTATCAAGGCCACCTGGTTCATTTTGTCCATCCTAACAGGGGGAAGGGAAATAGAATTAGTCTTTCACTTTTCTCGCAGAAAACCCTTACTCTTCCTATTCACAATGCAGGCGGCCCTGTCAGTCTCAAAAGGGACAGGTGTTCTCACACAGCAGTCTCCCCTTATCCAAGGTTTTGCTTCCCATGATTTCAGTTACCTGCCCTTAACCAAATATTAAATGGAAGTTCCTGGAATAATTTACACATTTTAAATAACACAAACACACACACACACTCTCTCTCTCTTTTAATTCCTTTCAGATGACGACTTGCCGCCACTGTTGCCTAGGCTGGACTTGAATTTGTAAATCCTCCTGCCTCAGCCTCCCCAGCAGCTGGGATTACAGGTGTATGCCACTGTGTCCAACATTTACTTTTATTACAGTAAATTGTTATAATTGTTGTTAATCTCTTACCTAATTTATAAATTAATCTCTTGTCTAATTTATAAACTGCATAATAGGGATGTATAAGAAAGAACATGGCCTATGTAGTATCCAGAACTATTCGAGGCTTCAGGTCTCCATTAGGAATCTTGGAAGTTTCCTCAATGGATAGAATATGGAATAGTGTGAAGGTGAAATCAGGCAAGGGTCACACCAAGCAAGAGTAAACTGGGAGGGAAAAATTTCCTCTTTATGGTCTACCCTCTAGCCCTTCTGTCATTTCCAAATTCCTTTTTCTTAATATAAATGAACACCAGGAAAATAGATAGCCCAAAAGTAGGAAGATGGGGACTGGGGATGTGGCTCAAGTGGTAGCGCGCTCGCCTAGCATGCGTGAGGCACTGGGTTCGATTCTCAGCACCACATAAAAGTAAAATAAAAGATATTATGTCCACCTAAAAAAAAAAATAAACATTAAAAAAAAGTAGGAAGATGAACAAAGAAAGAGATTTGGGTCAGGCATGTGGTGCTTGCCTATAATTCCAACTACTTGGGAGGTTGAGGTGGAGCAATGGCCAGTCTGAGGCTCAGTCTGGGCAATTTCATGAAATTTGTCTCACAATAAAAAATAAAAAAAGGCAGGGGATGTAGTGCAGTGGTAGAGCACCCCTGAATTCAATCCCTAGTATCTGCCTCCCCCAACATATACACACAAAAAGAATAAGAGAGATTTAAACTTCATTAATGTCCCCTGAAGCCCAGTGCTTAGAAGTCTACCCTAGTCAGACTAAAGGCCTTTTGGCTAGAAAGGCAAGCTCTCTACCCGTGACCTCCCCCTCCGAAGTCCACCAGCCTCATCTCAGAAAGGGCAGTGGAGACAGACCTGCAGATTCCCACATGCAGGTACACTCAAGTTCCCAATGTGCAGAGACCTAGATCCTTCTAGGGCTCCACCCCAACACCAATGCACTTGGCAGAATTAGTGCCCAGCAAGCAAGGGCACCTGTCAGGTCAGCCAGGACATGCTCTACGCACCCGGGCAAGCCGCCTGTGCTTCTTTGACACCCTCTGGTTTTTTGGCTTAACAGACAGTTTGTGCTTGGCAGCACTGTTGTCCAGGCGAGCGATGGCCAGGGGGATGGCATCGAGGTTGACACTTTCAATGGTGCCAGCAGAAGAGAAGTGTCTTTTTGGCCGAGACGGTTTAACTGGAGCAACCTACAGCACAGATTAAGATATAAGGTCAGTCTGGATCAGAATGCCTTGCAGGGAATCCAGCGACAGCAGCGCTCTATCTTGTGTCTGCCCAGCTTGGCCCAGGAAACACTGGCAAGCAGGAGGGCTGGGGTACAGTGAAATGAGCCCTAGTTTTGGAATCAAAGGACAGGATGCTATTTGTTCTGCCAATGGTGACTGTATTTACTTGTGAGGGTCATTTAATCTTTATATGACTAATTTTCCTACTCTGATTGATATGGGTTATAGTAAATGGAGAGCCAAAGCACCTGCAGCCTATTTTTGATAAACAGAATTTTACTGGTCCACAGCCATGCCCACTGTCTTTGACTGCTTTTGTGCTACAAAGGATAGCACAAAGGAGAGTCATGCTGTGTGGCTTAACGTCACAAGCCTAAAATGATTAGTGGTTGCTGGTTCCTGGACGAGATCACCTCTGTGCTAAGAACTCTTTAACTCTCAGACACTGTGTACATGTACACTGCTCCTGTGTAGGACTTCAGTTCCTTCAAGGCAGGAAGGAATCTTTTTCATCTCTGTCCCAGTTCTTTTTCTGCTCAAGCAGAAAATCTCATTTGGTAAGTGATCAGTACATACTTGTTCAAGGAATGAAGGCAAAGTAAAGTATAATGTTCCCATCTAGGACTTGGCAAAAATGTTTTGACATAATCATTCCAAAGTCACAGAGTACTGAGTGTACCAAAAAACTAAAAGAAAAAGGGCCCTAAATTAGGTGTGGTGGTCCATGCCCATATTCCCATGTTCAAGGCCAGTCTCAGCAATTTAGCAAGGCCCTAAGCAACTTAGCAAGACTCTGTCTCAAAATAAAAAATAAAAAGGACCAGGCTCAACGTAGCTCAATGGTAAAGTGCCTCTGGGCTCAAAACCCAGTTACAAATAAAGAAATAAATAAATAAAGAAAAAGGTTTCTGGTGGAAAAAAAAAAGTGGTGAAAATGTGCCTCTTGGGCAGGTGCAATTCTTCAAAGGATGAACTGCAGAACAGACTGCAGTTCTGGAATACAAATGCAACCACTAAAAAAACCCACTGTCTCAGATTACACATTTAGAAAGATCCGAGCTGCCGTGGCACCTGAACAAGAAGCCACACTAAATGAGAAGGTAGGAAGCCAGGCCTGTAACTGCAGAGAATTTAGATGGTGAGAAAGGGACTCCTGGGTACACAATGCCAACTTGCAGCAGGGGGTGCTCACAGCCCCATCTGCCACAGTCGGCAGGCAGTTTGCACACACAAGGGCAGCCCTGGACTGGAAGGGACAGGGTTCATGTGTTTGTGCTTGTGCTGGCAGTGCAGAGTTGATGAGGTTTAGCTGAAGGGCCTGCTTTTTGTAATTACCCTCCATATTTATGCACAAAAGATAAAAGACCAAGCTAGCACCAGGAGCAAAATGGAAGCCCAGAGCATTATAAATTTATGACTAGAAGTACTGAAAAATAATTCCAGTACTTTGGCCTTTTAGCTTTTGTTTATTTATGGCTATCTTTTTATAATAGGTATCAAATTCTGAGCTATTGTTGAGAAGAGACAAATTAAACATTTATTTCCATCCCCTATGAGATGCACGAGGAAAAGGTGTCAGAGCCAAAGTGACAGATTGAAGACAGAGATAAGCACTTGGAGTTGAGATTGAAGTGCCATGCTCTGTATCTAGTTATCCCAGCTAGGCTTCGTCATTGTCTTGGTGGTGGCACCATCTTGAGCCATTCCTTTTATGGGAATAAAAGGATCTTGGGAAGTAGCCTGGTTCCCTGTGCAGGTGAAAAGTCCTCGTCAGAGCAGATCCGCTCCTACAGAAAGGTGCTCAGGAAAACGGTTCTAGACTCCCTAGACTCCTGTAGGTAAAGCTCTAAGTTTAAAAGAGACACCAAAACATTTAAAAAATATTATGTAAAAGTAGAGAAAGGACAAGGTCAGCTCTTTCGTTTCTCACATCTCTAAGAGGACCGTTCCTTACAGATTTGGGTATCTCCACCTATTATAGAATAGCTTTTTCAGCAGATTAACAGTGTCTTGAAGGATGTGATACATTTAGAAAGACGACCAACTTGTAAGACCCCAGAGCATGCTGGGAGTGTGGCTATTTTTCAGAGCAGGGTTCAGTTCCAGCAGTTGCATTGCCATGGAAACAGATGCACCAGCCTCTACCACTAGTTGCATGTTGAAGACATTTAAAGTAACATACAAAGGCGACAGTTAGGAATGGAAAATGAAGCAGTATATTTGGTGGGGGGGTAGGAAGGAAAAATGGAAGTTCAAGTAAGGAAGCTCAACAAATAAGTTCAAATCCTATTACCTTCTCTTCCATCTCACTTCCAGCTCCAGGGAGATTCAGAGGACTTGGAGAACTTGGCGTATCACTGGACTGGAACAGTAGAGAGAGCGCTTGAGTCAAACGCAGGAACAGGAAGTTCTGGGCAAATAACTAGACACTGGCTGGGGCCTGGGCAGGGCTGCCTCCTCCCACACAGGGGTCAGCTGGCCTCAAAGAACCAGCACGAGTCACCGTGAGGACTTTGCTGACAAGGACTACCTGAAGTGCAGAGGGGCCACCATCCTCTTCCCGAGTTCAATGCACTCCCACCTGGGTAGTCCCCACCTCAGCTGTGTGTTTCTGTCCACTGGCTGAGAGAAGCTCTGGGCGGCTCATCAGCCACCTTACCTGGGAAACGGAGCTGTGTTACATACATGGCCTCCAACCTTGGAGCTCTCGCCTTTGCTGGCTCTCTTCCCCCCTTCACCTGTCAGATCTCTCCCCTCTAAGCAAGGATGCAAAGGGCAGGGCTGAGAAGGTGAAAGCCCAGGGAGGGGAACAAAACCACAGAAGGGAAGGAGAAGGGAAAGGCTGAAGACTCACACCCCGTGACCTAGGCACCCTCTGAGAGCACCCCAGTAGGTCGTTTGCATGTTTCAGACTAGTAGACCTGCTATGTCTTGTGGTGCTATTTTATACAAAAGGATTTGATCTTCCTTTCCAGTTTGCTGTACCTAAGTCCATTCTTCACATCACACTTAGGAAAATCTTTAGAAAATACAAACCTGATTAAAACACTACTCTGCTTAACATCACTCAGAGGTTTCCTATTGCCTTCAAAACAGAATTCACCATTTCCGCATGGTCTACGCCACCTGGCGTCACCACCTCCTCCCTTCTATCCCAGTTGGGCCATCTGGCCTGCTTCCTTGTCCTCTTTTGGGGATGACTTCTTTTGGCCTGTCCTGGGCCTCTCTGTGCTGGGATAGTTTTCCATCTATCATTGCCTGGTCTGCTCTCAACTTCATATGCAGAGATGTATCCTGTCCCCCACCAAGTTATTCACTTTTGCGTTACTCTGTTTATTTTCTGTGTGGCCAACACTTTTCCCAATATGAAATGATTATATTTATCTATTTGTTGACTTGTGTGACTCCCTTCTCATTAGGGTGTAAACTACTTAGAAGCAGCTCCTGGGCAAATCTTGCCCATCTCCGTAACACCCACATCTAAGACAAGGTCTGCTGAACAAAGATCCTTTCTTCTTCTAAGGCCACGGCACCTTGCACTTATGAGGTCATTGGTAACAGAAGAAGCTGCTTCAGTCCTTACAAAATCTCTGCCTCAAGGTGGTGGCTATTGCTGTGACCCTGGCATTGGAGAGGCTGGGAGAGCAATCTCAGACCTACTGCAAGGGAAGGATCCATCCCTGCTTCACCCACCACCCCAAAGGGTGTCAACATGTGAGTGCCAGGGGTCATCAGGGCCAGGCAGAGATGAACAATGGGATGGACCAGCCTTCACTTCCCTTCCTTGCTTTCCTCTGCAAATCACTTGCATCTTTCTTAATATTCTCATCATATATTAGCTGATAAAAGGCATGAATTCTTCTGAGATGCCCATTTTAATAACATCTGCCACAACTTCATGTTCCTTGATAAACAGAACTGAAAAAAATGTTTTTTCCTTTTTAAAAAAACCATATGAAGTCCCATCCCTCATTTAAGAATTTCCAATTCTGGTTACTGGTAGGACTTTTGCTTCTTTTTCCATAAGTTTTTTAAGGTCATCCTTTTTGCTGGTGGAAAAACTCTCAATTCAGGATATGCTCAAAGCATTACCTTAAAGTGTCAACAGACCAAATTTAGATAAGTCAGCACTAGAATATGACTTCCTACACTAGGGTGACTTCAAGCTGGCCTGTTGATGGATTCTAGCTCACTAAACCCCTTTAGTTTTCTTTTTTTCATTTCCCTTTAAATCACCGTAACCTGACAAGTCATTATACAGTGCACCTAAGCAGGCACTAGCTACGATCTTGGGGACACCCAGATGGGTGAGGCCCACTTTATCCTCAAGAAAGTCAGTGTTTTGAGATGGAGAGAGGAATAGTTCCATGGACAGACATGGATGGGAGATATGGGTGTGGAAACAGTGGTGAAGATGCACAGCACACGTAGAGAGAAAATACACTCAGAAGTGAGGCCAGGGGAGTGTTCCCAGAAGAGGTGGGCACAACCTGAGCCTTGAAGGGTACTTGGAAGGCACTAGAAAGAGACCTCACGGGCACCAGGAAGTACCCTCCACCCCTGGGCTACTTATCAGAGAAGCTTCTCCCATCTTGTTCTCCCCACTGCAGACTGCAGGGTCATGAGGAGCCTGTGTTCACTGCCTAAAGTCCTGTGAATGGCTTAGGAGCCATCAAGTCATTCCAGCCATCATGTCTTCCACAGCAGAGACTTACTTTGTTCTCAGTGTCTGAGAGGATGATGTCCTGCTGAGTGACAATTTCCATGGGACTGGCCAGGAACAGGTCCTCTTCTGAGCTGGCCTCTCCACTGCCTGCCTTCTTCATGGGAATGGCATTGGGTGGCCGCTGCCCAAACTTGATATTCTTGCCCAATTGTCGCTGGAGAGGAACAAAAGAAAGACATTCTGAAGCAGTGAAGCAGTCCCAAAAACCACAACCAGGTTCCCCAGCATATCTAGGAAGCGCTGAGGCATACGCCTGAGCCCAGCTGCTTCCTAGACCCACTGCCATGCCAGGGAACCACAGGCAGTCCTAGAGAACATGCGTGTCTTCCAGTCCCTTTGACTCTCCCATCTTCAAACCGGGACTTTTTTCATCTAGCCACCTCTTTCATGGAAATGCCAACATTTTTCTAGGGTACAGGCACCATATTTCTGAACCAAACGTTGAAATATGTTTTTGATTTTGGACTTGTCTATAAATCTAGAAAGTCTTTTTTAAAAGTACAAAAATTATGCAGAAAACAGTTACATGAAATGTAGAAACTCTGGGGGAAATGAAAGCTCTTAAAGCAGGTACAACAAGGGAAATTTCCAGCCTCTTCTGGACACGTTCCCTGTGAAAATTATTCTTCTACCATCTTCACCTCTGGCACCCAGTTTGCAACCCCACGCCAGACCTCATGCTTAGGTCATGGTGGGTCACAGCCACGGTGAAGAAGGTCCCTGGGCCAGCAGGTCTTTCCCTGATCAATGTCGAGAGCATATAAGGGATGGGAACGGTCCAGACTTCTTTGCCTTGGAGTATTTACACATCACGAAATAGGAGAGAGACCAAGACTGAAGGAACCAGGAGGAGAAAAGGGTCAAGGAGGGGTGGACCACTAGTAGATGGTAGTTACAAGGAGAAGGGAAGACAAATTGTATTTGGAATTAGACAAGGGCCAGATTAGAAAAGAAAAGAAAAAAGTCTCTAGATGTTTCCCAGTGTCCCTGGGGTTGGGGGTAAAATTGCCCCCAGCTGAGAACCACTGCTCTAGATAGTAGGTTCTTGAGTTTCACAATCCTTATATGCCTCAAAAAAATTCTCTGATATTTATCTTTAATCTGGCTAATGTTTAATCTCACAGACCAGCAAAGAACCTTAGCAATCACCTATTCAAAACTCTTCACTTAATTAATAAATAAGTAAGTAAGTAAATAAATAAATAAATAAATGCCAGATGTCCCACAGGGAGAGGCAACTGGCCCAAGCTTATGGGAAGAATAAGTAGCCCCAAAGGAATCAGAACCTGAGTCTTCTTAAATTACATTAAGGTTATTTTCATTGCACTTCATCAGCCCTCATAAATTTGACAATGTCCTTCCTGCTTGCAGGGGCAGTTATATAAAGAGATGATGCAGCATTTAAAATATTTGTCTGAAGTTCCCTTGAGGGAATTGCCCTCTCTCCCTTACTCAATGGTACCAAATCCACCCACGTTCGCCCAGCTCCCCCACCCCCAGCCTCGCCTAGTGAGCAGGAACACACAGACAGAGACGGGCCCCAGCCTCCCCTCCCCGCGCGCCCAAGGAACCCCCGCATGCCCAGGCAGGAGCAGCAAGGCAAGGGCGGGGATCTGGCCCGCAGGTGTTTCAGCCTGAGCAGGGCTCCCCAGCTCCAAGGGGAAGGAGCACACATCAAAAGCCTTGAGTTCAGCCAGGGAGGGCAGCTTTAGCAGCCTGAAGGGGTTGCGGGGAGGAGAAGGTTGAAAAAAAGGTGTTTTCCAAAAACAAGCCTAGCAGGAAACGGCAGTTAGTGTCTACCCTAAGCAGGTCAGTAAGCAGGCACGTGAGGACAGCGATGGAGTCAGACAAGAGGACAGGGGGTTGCAAAGCCAGCGGCCAGCTGGGTTCTGCTGCCCAGGGGCAGAAGACTGGGGCAGGTTCCTGTGTCCTCCCAGGCTGGCCTTCCTAGTAGTGTTGGCCAAGAGCTAGGGGCTGTCCTAAACCCTGTGACCCTGGACACCTCCTGTGAGCAGGGTCTGCTGATTGCCAATGCTCCCAATTACTGAGATGCATGTGTTTCTTTGTTTAATTGACATATACTAATTATATGCTCTTATGGAGTGTGATACTTTAATACATGTATACAGGGTGTGATGATTAGGTCAGGGTAACTGGCATATCCATGACCTCAAACACTTATACTTTCTTTGTGCTGAGAACAAAGTTCTGTTTTCTAGCTACACAATAAATTGTTAACTAATATTTCAGTACATGAATACAATGTATAATCAGGATAATTGATATATGCATCATCTCAAACATTTATCATTTCTTTGTTAGGAATATTCAAAATTCCCTTTTCTAGCTATTTTGAAACATACAGTAAATGATTGTTAATTCTAGTTACTCTACAGTGTGCTACAAAACACTAGAATTCATTCCTTCTCCTAACAGTAATGTACAAACCAACTGAGGTGAGGTTATTTCTTGTACTTATAATGGAAAGAATAATTCTTTATTGTAATTCTTGGCCTAATACTCTGATGCCATTTAATTGTGAATAAATATGCTGATATTTTAATTTTTAGAATACTCATGTTGGTTCATTAAGATGCTTATGAGGCAAAAAAAAAAATGAGGCAAAATGTAATCACATTCTAGACTGAAATAACTGCAAAGTTGGGATGACTATTGTGGCCACAAAGGAAACAGGAAAGAGAACATGAAAGAAACAAATAAATGAATAAGAATAGGGACAAGGGGCTGGGGTTGTGGCTCAAAGGTAGAGCGCATGCGTGAGGTACTGGGTTCGATCCTCAGCACCACATAAACATAAAATAAAGATATTGTGTCTACCTATAACTTTAAAAAAAAAAACAGGGACCATACAGTACCGGGGGCATGTTCACAAATGAGGTAGAGAATTCAAGAGGCGGGTTGAGGGAAAGGTGCTGGGGACAGAGGAAATGCATAGGGAAGAAGAGAGAGAAGGGCCCAGAGAGAGCTGAAGGACTGCTGGCAGTTCCAATAGCTAGGGGACCTGGGGGACAGAGAGAGAAAAGGAGGAAGGGGAAGACGACAGGAGGGAATGACTCTGTGTGTGTGCGTGTGTGTGTGTCAAAAGGTTGATTTCTATCACAGATATGTTCATCCTGGCAAAAGAAAAACACTGCTGTTGCCTTTGGAAATGAAAATGTGCCTCTTGGTACAGGAACAGATTTGAAATCCCCCCAGAGAAAACAGATTCAGGCTAGTGGTTTGGGACCTTGGGGGTGGGGACTGAGAAGCAGGAGAGGAATGGTAGCAGGGATCTGAGTAGGGCTAGTCTATGTGTCCATACAAAGGACTGTCCTCACAGACATGTTCTGCAACTGTCAGGCACTAGAGGTCAGGGCAGGACTTAGGGTCCAGGGCTATGGCCATTGATCCTCGCACACCCAATGACCAGGAGCTCCCACCCACACGTCCTCCCTGCAGTTCCTCCTGCAAAGGTCTCCTTCAGCCTCCTCAAAGGAGACTGGGCAGTTGTGACATTTTGTGAAATGTATTGACAATTAAAAGGTAACTTCCAAAACCTATTGGGCAACCTCAGGTGTCACTTGAATTGAATATTTGGATAAACATAGCTTTTCTGTTACTCTAATTTGTGTGCTACTCATTGTCACGAGAGGAACTATGACATCAGTGAGCAGTCATCTCAATAAGATGAGGTGGTCTTAGGTTCAGAGACAAAACTACTGCTCTCCTCACTTTTTTTTTTAATACCCATGAGCTGTCTTTATACACACTGCAGTTATTACTTGTGTCTATATTGAGTCTATTGCGGGGCTATGAATGGAGTTACTGTTGAGACCAGAATGTGAGCTAAGAGGAGCCATATTTTATTCATTCATATTGGGCCATTTTGTTGTAATATGGAATGCCAGAGAATGACGCTACAGGAATGCACATCCATATTCATGAGGTTTGTTCCTATGGTGAGGAAATGCCAAGCACATCATATTCTGTAGCTCTCTCGTTGCCAGTGTCTGGAATTCCCCAGATTTTTCATGGCCATTCTTCAGACCATAATTGTAAGAGTTAAGCAGAGGAACAATAAAGTTTCTGTGTTCTTGAGCAAACTACAGATACTTCCATTGTTAATGTGAATTTTTTAAAAAAGGAAAGCATAACAATTTAAAAACAACTGCTCTTTAAAAGTGACTTTAGAAGTGACTAAGTGCACGTGTTTATTCTTTGTGTCCTTGATAGCTGCATTAGTTGTCAAAATGCTCAAATGTATGATTTTTGGTATTTTTAAGTGAAATCCAGCTCAGTGGGAGATACTAGCTACTGAGGATGAAGGTTTCCCTCCTATGCCAAACAATCCATGATTCAATATTTCCCTGACAAAATTCTGGTATAATTGTATAAATCACCCACAGGCTTAAAATATGATACCCCTGACTTTTCTCATTGGCCGGGACATAACCTCATAGCCTGGTCTGATCTCAAGGAGGCACTCTCCCAATCCATGCTGCTGGAAAACTGTAAGTAGTGTCAAGGTCATTTAGTCCAAATGCCACAAAGTTTAACACGTATCTAGCCACCTTGCACAACAGCAGGTGAACAATGACTTCCTAAGGTGGGGCAGATCTTAAGAACCAGAAGGGCCCTTCACATTGTCCATCACAGGCTTCCCCCTTATCAAGGTGGGTGAAGTGAGTATCAGAGAGTTTAATGGCTTCTTTACAAGGCCACAGAGCCAGATGGTGGCCGAGGCCTGACACACTTTTTATTTCACCTAGTTCCCTCCGTGGTTGACCTTGAACTTGTGATCCTCCTGCCTCAGCCTCCTGAATTGCTGGAACTACAGGCATGTACCACCATGCCTGGCTGTATTATTTTTATACTCAGAAAAAAAAATAGTTTTTCTTTTAAAAGGTTCAATAGTTTGCCACAAAATTTTTAGCAGGTGATAGGCTGGCTTTATTCAGGAAAGGACAGATTAATTTATGCTATATTCAGTTAGTCTGCACTGAGATGCCAACAGCTGCCCATCTACCATGACAGCTCTAGGTGAGATGACTGCTGTGGACACTGGAGGGCAGCCTTGCCAAATGCAGAAAGACAGATGCCCTTCTAGGAGTTTCCAAGGGTTTGAGGGCTGGGCAGTTTTTTAAGCTATGGAGAAAAAAATTTTTTTTTTTTTTTTAATTTTTGAAATGGCATTCCAGTAGAAATCTCATTTCAAAAGAATGTCTTAATATGGTGGCTAATCAGCTCGTCAGGACATTTACTGTGTTATCCATCCCATACCTCTCTTTAAAAATAAACATACACATATACACAAAGACAATTCCAGACATGAAACATACATGCCTCTGACACGCTGAACTCTCTCATTCCATGCTGGAGTTTATGAGGGGGCGATCTTTTATGCTGCTTACTAAGCATCGACACCAGCATAATGTTGTCATGGAAAAATGCAAAGCATTCATGCAAGTTAATAAAGTTACTACTATTTCTACGACTTACCAGGAACATACTGCTTAGTCGACTGAAAAATAAAGCATAGTCTTTTGGGGGTGATACAGTCACATCTTAGGTTACTCCAAACTCACATTTGCTATGATCACGGTCCCCATTTCCCTCCTTGAAGAGCAAAAGCCTTTTGTATTTTCAAAAACCTCACTACCAAGCTGAAAGGAAGCTTGTGACTCCATGCAAGCAGAAGCAAAATTAGGCAGACCTTGTATGAGGAGATGTTATCAAAATGAGAGCACTCAAATCATTATTTTGCTTTATTCACATTTTTCTTCTTGCGTTAAAAGAACGGTCACTTCAGAGAAGTTAGTTATTCGATATTTTATTGATTAAACAGATCAGATTATTTAAAATCATGCTTATTGGTAACAAATCCTAAGCACTCACATATTTTTCACTAGGTTTCTATATTTTCAGTACTACACAATTGCCTCATGGATTGTCGTGAACATTAAACTGGACAACATCTGTGGAGATGCCTACCATGATCTCTGGCATTTGGTAGCGTCTCCAGAAATACTGTATTGATGAATCTCAAGTACTGTCCAAAGTAGCAATATTAACATAGGTGACCACAGGTTTCATATTCCATCTCTTTTATCAAGAATGTAAATGGCAACTTTATGATATACTAAATATCTTAAGTATTGTCACAACCAGTTTTTGGAGTGGTGGTGGCATGTGGTATGTTACAGAGCACCTATCATTGAAGACAACAGGCTATTGTCTTTTTTCAAGAAATTCTAGAAAGTTTTTATATTTTACAAATATAGCTATTTCATACCCTGAATTCTGCACGTCATTCGTCTTAGAAAAGGAATATGATGAGCCAGGAGTTCAAAACCTATTTGAAATAATATTCTAGAAATCAAAAGACTAGAAGGGGGAGGGTCAAGGTTTTCCCTGGCCATGCCCATTCTCTCTTCTTCTCCAACCTATGGGAAGTGACAGCCTGCTTTGCCATCAGTCTACTAATCGGCTCGTCAGAGCACAGCCAGCTAGAACCAGGAGTGGGAGCTGGTTGGGCACGCTGGGATATGAGGGACAGGCCTGGGCTGGCTCTGCGGGCAGGACTCTGGCCCTGGGCAGCAGTGGCCACAGGCATAAAGATCTAGGCATGCCTGGGTGTGGTTACAGGGTGTTGGCTATTCCGCATTCACCACATGCTACCTTTGGCTGAGTGTGTGTGGAATATGTGACCAAACACAGGTCACAAAATACAAAGCTCATGCTCAGGAGAACAAGAGCAGCTCAAGAAAACAAAATCTCCTTTTGGGTACAATGCTTCATCATATCAGTAGCCACTCAGGTCAGCTTTTCCTCTTTCCCTCCCCCTGTCCCTTATTCATTCACTCATTGTTGTAGACTTACAGACAGATGAGAATCCAGAGCCCTCTGTTCAAAATCTGGGTAGCCTCTAAGTGCTTCCATCTCAGAGAATGCTTGCTTTGGCACTGCTCTTGGGTATTTGGGGGCAAGGGAATTCTATCAAGAACTGGGGCAAACCTACCGCCATACCCTCAGTGTTTTTGGTCTTCTTTCTTACCCTGGATTCTCATTATTTTGATGGCATTTGGTAAAGGATCATTGTCTTTTCATTGCTAGGGAGTCACTCCCCGAGTCAATTTTTACGTAGGAAAACTGCCCCATCCTGCAGCATGAACAGGAGGGAGCCTGTGGTGTTCCTCTAAGAAAAGGTGGCTGGGGAGCCAGATTTACAAACACAGCAGAAAAAGTCTCATCAATCACTATCCACCAATAGAGACAGACAGTGAACATGTGCTATGTAGATTCCATTGGCAGGAATATGGGTTCATTTGGTCAGGAGATTTTTTTCCCATCCAAGCCCTGCAGATTCTCTTGGGTACTTGTTCTTCTCATGTCCATTTTTTTTTTTTAAGGAACAATTTGAGAGAAAAGGGGAGGGCAAGTCGTGCAGGTGGGTATGATGGTGATGTCTCATAGGGGCACAGGAAACTTCCAGAGAACTGAGTTAGGTTCAGGAAGGAATCTTACCAGGAGCGACCCTGAACCTCCCAATCCATCACTAAAGGATGAGCTAGGGACTTGTCCACTTCCCTCCACAGCAGGACCCCTCCTCTGGCTCTGACCTTCCAGTCTTAAGCTGTCTTACCTGAAGAGTTTTGACTTTGCCCAGGATGTTGTCCTGTGACATTGCTTGAACTGTCTGCTCACTTTCTGCTCCCCCATCAGGGATAAAAATACTGTCATGGGAAAGCGCCCGGGTTCCCATAGAATAGTTGAAGGACCTGGAATGCAAATCATGTGCTTCATTTATTAGGATGATAAATTTCTTTTGGCAATTCAGTTTTCTGTTCTGACTTGAGGGGACTCCACCCATGTCCTCTGTCTCATTCAGAAATCGCTTCCAGCACTGTGACCCCTCCTGTTGGCAGTCAGCCAAGGGGCTAGATAGATGAAAATGTCCCCCCAGGAATGGGAGAACATGGCTCTTACACAATCCTGGTTCAGAGCCATTCAGAGAGAACTCAAAGACTGTTAGTTATTTGCGGAGGATCCAGGGTAGAATTTACTGCAGAACTTTTAAATGGAAGAGCCTTTCCCAGCTGGGCTGTCATATCAGTTTTGTTCCAGGAAATCTTGCCAATCAGCATTTACTAAGAACATGCAGATCTAGAAGTGAGAGGCAAGAGTTTCTTTCATATTACAATCAAGTTGGAATAAAGATATGTACATCTAAAGCAAAGGCTTTGGAATAGAACCAGAGTTCCTGATAGGGATAGTCAATGCTTGAGGATTTCAGAGAAGAGAGGAGGAATATGGACGGGGCTTTTATGACAGGCCTCATACATACTGAACACCTTACACGTGGTTAGCACCTGGCTGCTATGGTTTGTACATGGTGTGAACCCAAGTGTTCGTGCATTGGAAGCTTGGTTCCCAGTGTGGCAATGTTAAAAGACGGTAAAATCTTTAAGAGGTGGGGGCCTAGGTAATTGAGGCCGCTACCTTTGGAAGGAAATATGGGTGTTCTCGTGGGACCCTGGTTAGTTCTCACTAGAACTTTACAAAGAGCAAGCCCAGCCCCTCCTTGTGCTCTCAGGCTTCCTGCCTCACCATGTGAACTCTCCCTCTTGCACACATCCTGCTATGATGCCGTCCACCATGATGTGATATATCCAGAGAGCCTTTGCCAGAGCCAGCACCATGCTGTTTGGACTTTCAGGCTCCACAACTATGAGCTAAATAAATCTTATTATTTTTTTTTGTTCTTATTTATAAGAATTTATTTTTATAATGCTAAGCAATAAATCTTATTTTTTATAGGTTACTCAGCCTCAGGTATATCATTATAGTAATGGGCAATGGAGCTGGGGGTGTAGCTCAGTGATAGTGTGCTTAGCATGCATGAGGCCCTGGGTTCAATTTCCAACACCCCTCCTTCAAAAAGAAAGGAAGAAAGAAAGAAAAAAAGAAAAAAGAAGAACAAGAAAATGGACTAATACTCCAGCTCTTTAGTGTAAAGGTTGGACTTTGAGGAAGTCCAGACTTCCATCTGCCATGAGGTATGAGCAGTGTGAAATGCAGGATGAGGAAGCTGCAGAAGCAAACTCCTTACTTGATCTTAGAAACTAACTTGTCTCTGAAAAAGAACACCTACCAACTCTCCCAGTTCCTCAGGGCAGGGAGAGAGGTTCACCCTCCCTTTGGCAAGACAGCACATTTCCCAATGCCAGGCAACATGGTGGCACTCGGGAAGCAGCAGAGGGCAGTGAGAGCATCACTTCTCCCTCCCCATCCCCAGAAAGGGACCTCAACTGGAGGTTTTCTCAGTGAAGGAGTGCATGAGAATGCAGCCTTCCTGCAGATCCCTCGTGCTAATTTCGAAGTGCAGTGTGCAGGATCCCTGGGCAGCTGTACAGTCTAGACTGAGCTGGGAAGACTGGTTATAAAATTATATCATTTAATTTACCAAATTACGGGAAGTATGGCAAAGAGCATTTGAGGTGTGTGACATTAGGCAATAACACCACCAACTAAGCAACTAACCAACCAACCAACCAAACAACAAATGAATCAGCCTTCAGTTTGATTTCATTTGTGCATTTGATTTCACTTTGTGCACTGAGGTTTAATTTCATTATCTCATTAATTCCTTATCACCACAATCTTGTTAGAGATGAAACATACAGTTGTGTGTGCAGTATATACCATTGCCAGGCTAAGTTCCACTCTAGCTTCTAAATCAATTTTGACTGTGTCATGAAGTTTATCACCCTTGCTTCTATTATTTTTTTCCAGGTAGGCTAAGAATTTTTTGCTGCTCTTCTGTGTGACCCTCAAATGTTCTTTGTTGCCAGTCAGGATTCACTGTTTGCCCATCCCCCAGTTACAGATGATTACATTGAAAACAAGAAAAAAATATTAATAATATTGGTTGTAATAATTATAACAATAGAGGTAGTTACAATGTTAAGAATTAATTCTAGCTAAATTTTATTGGGCACTTAAGATACCCCTTAAATGTGTTAGCCTATTAGTGTAATATCTAAATCTTTAATGTATAAAATTTAAATCTTGGGTGGTATATACTATAATTAAGTCTATTTTATAAATGGGAAATTAATACTTAAAGACAGTAACTTGCCATAAATAAAGGGACTGTCCATATGTGAATCTGACCCTGGCCTCTGTACCCTAAGTCAGCTTGTCTGTTTTAACAGCAATAACCCCATACTTAGCTTCCAAATGAGTCTTGATAGCTTTAGTTTTTCAAATTTGATATTTGGGTCTTTTATCCCAAGAAGGCTATTCTTGTCCCTTTGCTTTACTATATAAGTCCTCTCTCTCTCTCTCTCCTCTCTCTTTCCTATGCTCCTGAGACGAATTTTGTGATGGCATTAGATACATAGATAAATTTTGGGTTAACCAATGTCTTCACAATATTAAATCTTTTAATCCATGAACATGGGCTACCTCTTATTTTTGGAGGGGGTACCAAGGATTGAACTCAGGAGTACTTGACCACTGAGCCAAATCCCCAGCCTTATTTTGTATTTTATTTAGAGATAGGGTCTCTTTGAATTGCTTAGGGTCTTGCTAAATTGCTGAGGCTGGTTTTGAACTCTAAATCCTCCTGTCTCAGCCTCCCGAGCTGCTGGGATTACAGGAATGTGCCACTGCACTCGGCTACCTCTTGTACTTAGAGCATCATTAATTTCTTTAAAGACTGTCTTGATAGTTTTCTGTATAGAGGTCTTATACATATTCTGATAGATTTACTCCTACATATTTGGTGGTTTCAAATTTTTATAAATGCTATAGGTTAAAATTCTTATTTTCTGATGTTTTATTGATGGAATATACAACTGTTTTTTGTTATATTGATTTTTTTTTTTTTTTTTTGGTGCTGGGGATCAAACCCAGGGCCTTGTGCATGCAAGGTAAGCACTCTACCACTGAGCCACAACCTCAGCCCTGTTATACTAATCTTATAACCAGCAACTTTGATAAGTTTATTTACTAAATATATAATATAACTATTGATTCTTTTGGATTTTCTACGTATTGCATCAGGTTGTATGCAACAAAAGACCATTTTATTTCTTCTTTTCACATTCTGTATTCTTTTCTTTTTTCTTTCCATACTGAATTAGTTAGAATCTTCATATAAAATTGAATAGCAGTGGTGGTGGTGGACCTTGTAATGTTCTCAAACTTAGGGAGAAAACAATATTTCAGCACTAACTACAGTGTTAGCTATAAAATTTTTATAGATATGACTGTATCACTGCTTCTTTGAAAAGGCAAATAATCTGTCTTTTATTTATAGTGTAAGTTAAAAATTCATCTTGTTAACTTTGGTTTTCAGCAGTTTTTCTCTGACATGGCTGTGAACATCTTCTAATTTATCCAGTCTGGGGCACATAGTGCTTTTTAAATCTGAGGCTTGATGTATTTCATTAGTTTTGGAAAATTCTTAGCCCTTATTTATTTTTTTTTAAATATTTATTTTTAGTTGTAGTTGGACACAATACCTTTATTTTATTTATTTATTTTTATGTGGTGCTGAGGACTGAACCCAGGGCCTTGCACATGCTAAGCGAGCGCTATACCGCTGAGCCACAACCCCAGCCCAGCCTTTATTTCTTTAATATTGTTTCTGGTCATTTCCCTCTTAATCCCTTTCTGATATCCCCACATTAGGCCCTTTCAAAAATGAGTCATTTGTCTTTTATTCTCATGTCTGTATCTATCATTCTTCTTACTAAAAAACGATTCTGTCTAGATCTTTCCATGGACCTGCCTACTAGCAAATTCTCTCTTCAGTTTTTTTCAATCTGCTATTAAAATCCCCCACTGAATTTCAGAAGTCTTTTTTTAAATCTCAAATTTCCACTTATCTAATAGATTCCAATTCTCCAGTGAAACTCCTCCATCTCATCAACTAATTTCTTGACTATCCTAATCAAAATTACTTAAAAAGTCTCTGAAACTACAGTATCTTAGTCACCTCTGGGTCTATGTCTATTATCTTGTTTTCCTTGTACTCTTGTTTCTTAGATGCTTGGTAATATTTTACTGAACGATACATATGAAAAATTTTGGAGGTTAGGTTCTCTCCTTCCAGAGAGGATTCACACAACTCTCTTGTAGGCAGCAAATGGCAAGAGAGCAAGTCACTTCCGTCCAGTCACCAACAGCTGACTCATGGCTGGCCAGCAAACTTGGTAGGATTCAGACTACCTCTGTTGCTACTTCTAAGTCCTCTTGTAGTCTTAACAGAGAGCCTAGTTTATTTCCTAAGATCCCCCTACTTGGCAGGCTGGGAAACCCAATTTCTATCTTTCCAGTACCACAGGCTTCCAAAAACTCTGAACTGTCAGCTCTTTGCCTAATACTAATACTAATCTTATAACCAGCAACTTTGATAAATTTATTTACTAAATATAATAATATTTATTATATAATATAATAAATCAGCAAATGCCTCAAAAGGAAAACTCTGTCTAGATCTGGCTTCACTGTTCTGGACTTCTCTTGGGGATCTTAATCCCTTAAGCCCTGACTACCTTAGCACCCTCAAACTCCAAGTTTTGAGTCCCCGGTCCCATGACATTGCCTATAGCTCTGCTGTCTTCTCTTCCTAGTGTCAACTACCCACAGACTTTCTGACCTCTTGCCTTGCACCAAAAATCAGCTAAAGACCACAGGAGAGGAACAATACACGGAAGGCTGTGCTCAACCAAAGGTTCCCTTCTCTCCTGGATATCACTGCTCTGGTCTGTCCTGTGAGTTGGCCACCAAGTAATGCCTTCAAATGGATGTCCTTAACATGCTCTGTATTTCTAGCTGTTCTTGATGGCAGTACAGATTTGCCCAAAAGCTACTTCATTCTAGTCATAACTGGAAGAATTAAATAATTTTTGATATTTATTAAGTTTTTACCACGTTATACATATCAAAGCCTATTTGTTAATATTACCATTGCTTTTAAGAGGTATGTTTTTTCAAAATGATCATAAACCTTTATACCTTTTTTCTTGTTATATTTAGTAAATAAACTTATCAAAGTTGCTGGTTATAAGATTAGTATAACAGGGCTGAGGTTGTGGCTCAGTGGTAGAGTGCTTACCTTGCATGCACAAGGCCCTGGGTTTGATCCCCAGCACCAAAAAAAAAAANAGTTACATGAGTGAACATGCTCTTATAAGTAATTTCATTTACATAATGCCACTTTATATTAGATCTTTAGAAATCATGGCTGCTGGCTCCCATGATGTAGATTTTTCTACTCTATGATGTATATTATTTCCTTTTCTCTGAAGACGCAGCTGAGACAGAGCAGGTAAAAATGTTCCCCAAAGTTCCAGAGTCTAGGGCAGGGTAGGAATGGAAACCAAGCCCATGTGTGGAGATCTAAGCTCAAAACTATGTTCTAATGAATAATCACTGTCCTGAACCAGCTGAGAACTACAAATTACATGATTGGGAGGCGAAGGGATAATTTCTCACAAACTGCACCTCAGCAGAGTTCACCTGGACCTCTGTATTTTTGACATTTAAAGTCTTTTACGACTGATTGTGAAGCAGGCCACCCTCCCTTCTCCACTACCTCCCTTTGTCATGAGTAAACCAAGGGCTGAGAGGTCTCCCAGCCTCACTGCTAAAACTTTCCTCAGAGTCCCCCTGCTGAAGCGTAAGAAATAGGGCCCAGCTTGTCGGTCATGAGAAGACATGTATAAAGCCCTGTAAAATCCTATATTTTAAGCCTCTAATTGCAGATGGTCATATAGCCATTTAACTGTTTTTTTGTTTGTTTGTTTTTGGTGAGGGGCACCAGGGATTGAACTCAGGGGCACTTGCCCGCTAAGCCACATCCCCAGCTCTATTTTCTATTTTATTTAGACACAGGATCTCATTGAGTTGCTTAGCACCTCGCTTTTGCTGAGGCTGGCTTTGAACTCTAGATTCTCCTGCCTCAGCCTCCAGAGCCACTGGGATTACAGACATGTGCCACCACGCTTGGTTCACAGAACTTTCCACTTTAACATTTGCAGATACTGGGATTTCTTTGGGGACATACACACTATGAACAGTGGCTGCTGGACCATAAGGCAGGAGCCTTAATTAAGGTCCCTGGACCCCCCAATTATAAGTCTTATACAAAGAGGGTGATTTCCACTTCTATATGAAATTATAATGCAGTAATTTAAATAATCATAATAATAATAGAAAGAAGACTAGTAGAGTAGAGCAAGCGGATTGGGGGAAGAAGGGGAGAAGGAAAGGGAAGGTACTGGGGAATGAGATTAAACAATTATGTTATGTGCATGCATAAATATGGATAATGAATCCTACTACTATGTATAATTGTAATAAACCAATCAAAAAGAATTCTGAAGCAAAAATAAAATAAATGAAAAATGGAAAAAAAAAAGGGAGAGGGTAAAACAAAGCCAGGTGCACACCTATAATTCCAACAGCTTAGGAGACTGAGGCCAGAGGATCACGAGTTCAAAGCCAACCTCAGCAAAAGCGAGGGGCTAAGCAACTCAGTGAGACCCTGTGTCTAAATAAAATACAAAATAGGGCTGGGGATGTGGCTCAGTGGTCGAGTGCCCCTGAGTTCAATTCCCCCTGGCAAAAAGAGGGTGAAATGAGTTTTGCTTCTTCAACACCAAATCTGTCAACATCAAAAATAATGTCAGCATCCACAGATTTCTTTGTTAACATAATTTTGATTGAGACTTTTTTTATTGTGGTAGAAACATATGTAAGATAAAATTTATCATTTTAACCATATGATTCAATGACATTAAGTCCATTCTTATTATTATAATACAACTATCCCCACTATCCATCTCTAGAACGTTCTCATCACCCCTAACTGAAATTCCATGTTCATTCAATAGTAACTTCACAATTCCTCTCTCCCCACAGCTCTAGCAGCCTTGATTCTACTTTCTATTTCTACATTTTGACTCTTCCAGGTGTCTCCTGTAGGTGAAATCATATAACATCTGTCCTTTCGTGTCTAGTTTTTCACTCAGTACAGTGTCTCCAAGGTTCACCCATGGTGTAGCATCTTGTCAGACTTACATTCCTTTTAAAGAATGGGTAATCTCTCTTCATATGTTACACACCACATCTCCTTTAAACATTCACCCATCAGTGGACATCTGGCTTGTTTCCACCTTTGGCTATTGTGAATGGTGCTGCAATGAACATGGATGAATTAATCGAAAACTTTAAAAATGTAGGAATGGATCACTATGACTCAACTGTGTAGACGTGGCCAAAAATTAGGTAAATGGGTGCACCACAGTCCTTGTTTCACGACAGAATTGTCCTGTCTTTACCATCCGCAAAGATTAACAGAGACTTTATGGAGCAAAAGAAGTAGAGGGAGGAGAAGAAGGAAGGTGGGAAGAAGATAAGAAAAACTGGAAAAAGAGGGAGGAAGAAAAGAAAGAAGAAGAACCTTTTGACATTGCCTGAGTCGTGGAGGGTTTTGAGGTGCAAAGCTGGAAAGGGTGGTCCTGGTGGTGTCCGGAGCAGCAGCCCCAGGGGGAGTGAAGCACCACCCCACTCCCTCCAGGCAGGAGGGTCAAACACCACCAATGCCTTCCAGAATCTATGGGCTGGAGACCAGAGACTTCACATAGGCTGCTGATGCTGAGGAAGGATGTGTGCTATTAGCCCTAAAACAGTGTTGGAATGGCTTTGAGGGTCTGTCCTACCTATATATTAGAACAATTAGAACATCAGAGTCCTTTGACTTAAGTCATTGGTGGTTTTGGAAAGACAAGAGGAAAGACTTGCTGCTCTTACTCTCCTTCTCTTCCCCTTCATGTGCTCAGTGAGCTGGATGTGCTCTCAAGAGTCTACCCGCAGGCTCTAGAGGTTATTTTAGAACAAATAGCACAGCACTCTCAGTGCACTCTGGCAGCACGTGGAACAAAATACAGGGCTGTTCTCAAGGGCCCATCTCCGTGCTGAAAGATCTCAGGCTGTTCAGCGGAGGCCTGGCTGGGTGACCCTACTTTGTTGGAATACACGGATTGGATCATTATTCAAATAACCACCAACAGCAATGCCAATGCCAATAGCAATACAAAGTTCAAACTTTTAAACTTTTATTGTTGTTGTCCTTATTGTTTATTTTGAAGCCACTTCAGACTTTGTTTCCCTGGACCATCTGAAAGGAAGCTGCTGGAAAGACACCCCATCACCCCATCAGGGCAGGTGGCGGGGGCCCATGGCGCCTGCACTTGACCACATAGGACAATGTGCATGGGAACGTTCAGAAGTAAATGGAGGAACCACCGAGGGCAGCTGGAGGTCAGCATGTCTGACTGTCACTGTATCCCTGGTTTTACCTCCAGCCTCACCGGGCTCTGTCACCACTTAGGTCCTGCCTCTCTCTGGATTGCCCAAGACCACCCTCTCCATTCAGTCTACTCATCCTTCAAGGTCCAAGACCCTATCTTATCAACTCCACCCAGCCTTTCCTGCTTCCCTGGAAGAAAGGGGTGTTTTCTCCCTCTGAAAGCCCTGTTCAGAATGTCTTGATGCTTTACGTTATGGCTACTGTGATCATCCTTAAATGAGAAGGCAAATAAAAGTGCTTTGCACGTTGTACAGGGCAGCCCAGGCGTGACAACAATGATGACAATGGCATCATCTGTAGCCACATGGTACTGAGTTGCATGAGGACAGGATCGCATCTGCTGCCCTTGTTTCTCCCACATGCTTTCTATGATTAAATCTGTGAGTAAATTCTTTCAGTGGGCCAATCAGTGACTAGTACAGTAGGGTGAGCTGGTTTACCGGATGGATTTTCTGGAAAGGTCGCTGAGGGAGTGGGAGGCGTGATGCACACGAGCTGAAGCAGGAGAGAGAACTCCAGGTCACGGGG
>NW_026000108.1:42230952-42258284 GCF_001458135.2 Marmota marmota marmota | reverse complement strand
CTGATGTGATTCTGCAATCTGTGTATGGGGTGAAGGTGGGAGTTCATAACCCACTTGAATCAAAGTGTGGAATATGATATGTCAAGAAATTTGTAATGTTTTGAACAACCCACAATAAAAAAAAAAATACAAAATAGGACTAGGGATGTGGCTCAGTGCCCCTGAATTCAATCCCCCCCCCCAAAAAAATACATGAGACAGGGACAGTCCTATTTCTTTCTTTCTTTCTTTTTTGGTGCTGGGGATTGAACATGTGCATGTGAGGCAAGCACTCTACCAGCTGAGCTATATCCCCAGACCTGGGACAGTCCTCTTTCCAATCCTGGTCTTTGTTGTCTGTGTGTGACACCTGGAACTGTGGCAGTCATCTTGTGACCATGAGGAGACAAACATGAAGACAAAAGCCCACTCCCCAAAGGAATCTGACCAGATCTGGATAATGTTGCTGGACTCATCAAGCTCTCCACCTTCCATCATTGGTTGATATGTCATTATTGCTGAAGACACTAGCACTTGTGTTTTCTGTTAGAACTGAACTTGTGCTACCTGGTATAGCCTTCTTAACACTACCATAAGTTCTGGGCACATTCTGAGACCTACTGACGTCATCTACCCTTGGATTGGAGCCAACAGAGGGAAATTCTCTATATCCAAAAAAGGAGAAAACTTTCAGCAGCTGCAGGTGAACACGTGCTTCAGGCCAGTCCTCTAACTCCTCAGCCTTTGTCTTTTTTGGACAAGCATCATGTAATTTGGGAACATAGATATTGGGTAATTACTATGGCATGATTAGGGATTCACTTCAGGAATAAGGAAATATAATTACAGTCTCATTTCAGCCTGTTTCCATGACAACAGGGGCAATTGCAATTGATCAGCAGTTTTCTTTCTAAACAGATCTGTGAGTCTCATTCAAATGAAATGCTAAAGAGCAATTAGTTTCTCCACTCATCCCATGCCCCCGCCCATATGGATTAGCATGGGATGAGTGGAGGAACTTTGAATGGGGCCAAGGGGAGGTTGGGAGGGGGCAAAGGGATAGGAAAGACAGTGGAATGAGATGGACTTCACTACCCTAAGTACATGTATGATTGCATGAATGGTGTGACTCTACTTTATGCACAACCAGAGAAGTGAAAAATTCTGCTCCATTTGTGTGCAATGGATCAAAGAGCTTTCTACCATCATGTATATCTGATTAGAACTAATAAACAAAAAAAGTTGAGAAAACATCTTTATAGCGATGCTCTTAAATACAGTTGTAGTACAAATGTAAACCTATATTCCTCCATAGAAATCCACTATGAAGGAAACTACCAAAGGAATAAAGTATCCAGTATGGAAAAAGAAAAATAAAGAGCAATTAGTTATCCTCATCAAACAAACTGGAGTTGCTGGAAGAGACAGGGACCAGAGGATACATTATGTGGCATCCTGGAGGCTCATCCTGGATTCTATATATTCTATGAAAAAATGTGACACCCAATAGGCTACAGAGTTCCACATTACCTTCCACAACAGAAACAGGGCATGCCATACAGACTCAAGGAAGAGGAGGAGAGTTTGGAATCTTAAAATACTCAGTCTTGGAGTTGGAAATCAAAGGGGTCATCTACCCCAATCCCTAAGGACAGCAGTCATCTGAGCTGCCTCTCAAACTCTGCAGGGACTCCGCAGGCTTCCAGACTCCTCAGTCCACTCCTTGGCTGCCCCATGTGGAGAAAGATCTTTTCTAGCTATCATTTGAATCAATCCTCTTAGTTTATGCTCTGGAAATAGAACACTAGTCATCAACATCTTTATCTCATAACATCATCTCGTGTTTGTAAACTACTTTATAGCAGGTAGTGTAAAATTGCATGGATCTTTTTTTTTTTTTTGTCCTATGATAACCCTGGAAGATAGCATGTCCATTTAACAGATGAAGTGGCTGACTTGGTTAAGGTCACCCAGCTTATTAGTGACAGCATCTGCATTCACAAGAGGACCTTGGCTTGGGGTCAGATGCACTTCCTACCTCTTGTACCTCTAAAAACTGCTATTACTGATTCATCAAGCTTTCCCCCACTAGACTTATTCACCCTAATTCTTTTACTTCTCCTACTTAGTAGAGGGTAATATTCAGGCACCCATCCATTCAGTGAGTATTGACAGAATGCCCACTATGTGCTGGGCAGAGTGCCAGGGTTAGGGACCTCAGGCCACAAGTAAAAATAGAAGTTGTGGGCTGGAGATGTGGCTCAAGCGGTAGCGCGCTCGCCTGGCATGCGTGCGGCCCAGGTTCGATCCTCAGCACCACGTACAAACAAAGATGTTGTGTCCGCCAAATACTAAAAAATAAATATTAAAAAATTCTCTCTCTCTCTCTCTCTCTCTCTCTTTAAAAAAAAAAAAAANCACTTATCAGAGAAAACATTCAGTGTTTGTTTTTTTGGGATTGGCTCACTTCACTTAGCATGATATTCTCCAACTCCATCCATTTACCTGCGAATGCCATGATTTTATTCTCTTTTAATGCTGGGTAATATTCCATTGAGTATATATGCCACAGTTCTTTATCCATTCATCTATTGAAAGGCATCTAGGTTACTTCCACAATTTAGCTATTGTGAAGTGCTGCTATAATCATTGATGTGGCTGTGTCCCTGTAGTATGCTGTTTTTAAGTCTTTGGGATATAAACCGAGGAGTGGGATAGTTGGGTCAAATGGTGGTTTCGTTCCAAGTTTTCTAAGGAGTGTCCATACTGATTTCCATATTGGCTGCACCAATTTGCAGTCCCACCAGCAGTGTATGAGTGTACCTTTTCCCCACATCCTCGCCAACACTTATTGTTATTTGTATTCTTAATAGCTGCCATTCTGACTGGAGCGAGATGAAATCTTAGGGTAGTTTTTATTTGCATTTCTCTAATTGCTACAGATGTTGAACATTTTTCATATATTTGTTGATGGATTGTATATCTTCTTCTGAGAAGTGTCTGTTCAGTTACTTAGCCCATTTATTGATTGGGTTATTTGTTTCTCTTGGTATTATGTTTTTTTGAGTTCTTTATATATCCTAGAGACTAGTGCTCTATCTAATGTGTGTGTGGCAAAAATTTGCTTCCATTCTGTAGGCTCTCTCTTCACCTCATTGATTATTTCTTTTGCTGAGAAGAAGCTTTTTAGTTTGAATTCATCCCATTTATTGATTCTTGATTTTATTTCTTGTTAGGAGTCTTGTTAAGGAAGTTGAGGCCTAATCTGACATGATAGAGACTGGGGCCTACTTTTTCTTCTATTAGGCATAGGGTCTCTGGTCTAATTCCTCGGTCCTTGATCTACTTTGAGTTGCGTTCTGTGCATGATGAGAGATACGGGTTTAATTTCATTTTGCTGCATATGGATTTCCAGTTTTCTCAGCACCATTTGTTGAAGAGGCTATCTTTTCTCCAACTATGTTTTTGGCACTTTTGTCTAGTATGAGACCCAGCCCCTTTCTGAGACAGATTGGCCTGGAATTTGTGATCCTTTCCGCCTCAGCCTGTGGAGGAGCTGGGATTATGGGAGTGCACCACCTAAATCTTTTAACATTTTACATTACCTCCATGAATGAATAAGGGTTCCAATTTCTATGTACCCCAGCCAGCACTTGTTTTTGTCTGTCTTTTGGGTTGTAATCTTCCTAAGGAGTGGAAAGTGGTATCTCTTTGCATTTCCCTTATAGCTAGTGATGTTCGGCAAGTACAGTTTACGTGCTAATGGACATTTTTATACCCTTTTGTTTTCTAATAAATGTCTATCCAAATCCTTTGCTCATTAAAATAAAGAAACTTTTTGCCTTTTTTATTATTGAGTTGTATGCGTTCTTTACCTATTATAAAGATATCAGATATATTACTTGCAAATGTTTTCTTATTCTGGATCTCCTTCCTTCCTTCCTCCCTCCCTCTCTTCATCCCTCCTTCCTTCCCTTTCTTCCTCCCTCCCTCTCTCCCTTTCTTCCACTGAACCCAGAGGTGCTTAGCCACTAAGCCACATCCCCAGCCCTTTTTATTTTATTTTTCAGACAGGGTCTTGACACATTGCTTAGGGTTTCACTAATCTGCTGAGGCTGGCTTTGAACTTTTATCCTCCTGCCTCAGCCTCCTGAGACACTGGGATTACAGGCATGTGCCTCTGTACCCAGCTTTTTTTTTTTTCACTTTTTTGATGGTATCATGTGTAGCACAAATTTAAATTTGATGTAGTCCAACTTATCTGTTTTCTTCCTTTGTTATGAGTGCTTTGGGTACTTAAGAAACCACTGCCTAATTCAAGAGACTTACTTTTCTTTGTTTTCTTTAAAGAGGTTTTTGTTTTGTTTGGTACTTGGGATTGGACCAGGGAGCTGAACTGTTATCACTGAACTACACTCCCAGTCCTTAATTTTTATTGTTTTATTCTTTTGTGGCAGGTTTTTGCTCAATTGCTGAGGGTCTCACTAAGTTGCTAAGGCTGACCTTGAATTTACAATCCTCCTCCCTAAGCCTCCCCAAGTCACTGGAATTATAGGTCTATACCATTCTGAATTAATTTTTGGACATGGTATAATAAAAGGGTCCAATTTCATTCTTTTGCATGTAACTATCTAATAGTCTCAGCTTAATTTGTTGAAGACTATTTTTACCCACTGAATTGTCTTGGCACACTTGTTGAAAATCAGTTGATCATAACTGTAAGGGTTTATATCTGGACTCTATTATAAACCCAATTTTACATACACCCATCAATAGATATATATACTTATATCAACATCACACTGTTCAGATTACTATAGCTTTATAATAAGTTTTAATATTGGGAAGTGTGAGTCCTCCAACTTTGTTTTTCTATTTAAGGATTTTTTTTAGCTATTCTGGATTCCTTGCATTTTCCTAAGAATTTTAGGATCCACTTGCTCATTTATAGAGTAAAATAAAGACAGCTGGGATTGATAGGGACTGCAGAGAATCTACTGATCAATTTGGGAGTACAGCCATCTTAGTAATATTTTCTATTCCATGAACATAGTATATCTTCCCATCTATTTAGATCTTTCATGTCATTGTCAATAATATTTGTCATTTTTAGTGTATAAGTCTTGTATTAGTTTCATTAAGTTTATTCTAAAGTATTTTATTCTTTTTGATGTTATTGCAACTGAAATTGTTCTCCTAAGTTCCTTTTCAGATCATTCATTGATAGCATACAAAAATACTACTGAGATACAAAAACTCCAATCCCACATCCTGCAGCCTTGCTCAACCTTGTTTATTAGTTTAGTAGTTTTTTATGTGAGTGGATTTCTCATATCTTTCTATATATAATCATGGCATTAGTAAACAGAGATAGTTTTACTTCTTTTCCAAGATGGATGCTTTTTATTTATTTTTCTTTTCTAATTGTCCCAGTAATAAACTATAGTACAATACTACACAGTGCAGTGTTGAATAGAAAGGATCAGAAAAGACATCCTTTTCTCATTTCTGATTTTAAGAGAACACATTCATTCTTTCACCATTATGTTATTAGCTGTGGATTTTTCATAGGTGTCCTTTACAAAGACAAAAATATTCCTGCCTATTCCTATTGTGTAGTTTCTGTTTTTCAGTTATAAAAGAGCATTGGATTTTTGTCAAACGTTTTTTCTGAACATCTAGAGATGGTTGTGTTTTTTTGTTCTTTGTTTTATTTTTTCTTCCTTTATTTTTATTAATATGACATAGTACACTGATTGATTTTTTTCTACATTAAACCAACCTTGCACTCCTGGGACAAATTCCACTTGGTCATGAAATATAATCCTTTTCATATGTTTCTGAATTCCATTTGCTAGTATTTTGTTGAAGATCTCTGTGTCTATATCCATAAGGAGATTGGCCTATGGGATTTTAAAAAATTTAATTAAAAATTTTTTTTTTTTGCAATGTCTTTGCCTGGTTTTGGTATGAGGGCAACAATAGTGTCTTAGAGTAACATGGAAAGGTCCCCTCTTATTATATTTACCACATTCATTCGTCCTTGAAAGTTTCTGCTTATGTCATTATCTGGCAGGTTCATGCTCTTCTCAGCTCCTCCAAGTCCTGCACATTATCTGGAGCCAGCTCATGACCTCCTTATTCCTGAACCTGTCCTGACTCTTTCAGTCCTAGAGTGAGCTCACCCACTCTAGAGCACCTTCATTTCTCCCTGTGCTTACAGTTGGTACTCAGTATAAAGCGCTGAAGTTGTGCATTGTATAATAGGTAATTGGTGTTCAGAAGAAACTGGAAGCAGAACAAGTGGACTCTTAGTAAATAGAACCTCAGTCAGGCGCAGGAGGCAGTCGGACACCTAAGTCTAGTGACCCAGTACTGGTAGGACAACTCAGGGCCATGTGACTAGCTCCCTAGTAAGGTTGCAGCCTCCATGAGAGGTGGTGCAGCCAACACTTAAGAATGCACTCTTTATGTTTGAATAGTTTGGGGACTTACTGGCTGTATGACCTTGGGCAAGTCACTCTAGCCTTACTTTTCTCATTAGTATTCCAGGGAATAATAATGTCAATCTTAGAGGATAGTAAATATTCCATGAGTTCACCTATGCAAAACATATCACATTAAGCTCAATTAGTGGTAGATTTAATACATGCCATTGGATATTTCTATGAAAAAAAAAAAAGGATCTGGAGTCAAAGAAAGGACTCTTGGAAATGTTCTGTACCACATCCTTCGTCTTAGGATTCACAGAGCACATGAACACAGCAGAAGCCCTATAAGTTCCATGTAAAGAATTACCAGCATTACCCAAACCAATTTATCAAAACGATCCTTTTCTCCCCTCTTTTACATATAACATCTATTTCACATACTTCTGGAAGCATAGTATTAATTGTATTTAACTAACAAAGAAAGTCACATTAAATTGTTAAAAACTGGTGGTGTTTCATTGCTTTGCTTTTCCCAAGGCATGTATAATTTAAAAGCAGCAGCCTAGGAGACACAATGGCTTCTCACCTAGAGGAAGAACAGAATGCTTTAAAAGCCCAAAGGAAATGGAAAACCTCAGGCAGAAGGAGCAGATCAATGAGGAGCTATTCTTGGTCACAGAAACATTTCTGAAATTACAGATTCTTAGAGTTCAATAACATGTTGAAGTTCAGCCACTTTAAATTCTGACTCAGTGAAGAAATCTCACTCTCATGGACCCCATCCCCTGTGGACATATCACAAACTTCCTATTTTTAGGTGGCTTTACTAATTATGAAATTCTCCCTCACACTGCACTGCAATCTGCCTCCTTGAACCTCTACCCAAGATCATGTTGATAGAATTTCTGTTGTTGCTGTTGTTTGTACCAGGGATTGAACCTAGGGGTGCTTAATCACTGAGCCACATCCACAGCCATTTTTTATTTTGAGAGAGTGTCTTGCTAAGTTGCTGAGCCTGGCTTTGGACTTGTGATCCTCCAGCCCCAGAGTCACTGAGATTATAGACATGCAACATTGCATCAAATGAATTTTGAGTTTTGAGTTTCAATGAGAGTTTTCCCTAAGTAAAATGTTACGTTTAAAAATCATTGCAACATAATTGAGCAGTGAACTGAAAATAATAATTATTGGAAACAATATTTTTCATTTTCTCCATCTAAAAGGTGGGCAGACAGAAGTTCAGTTATGCTGTAAGCAATACATGCAATTTTTACTTTGTGGACAGGATTGTTTTGTAATTGTCAATTTCCTGGAAGAAGGGGAAATACATATTTTTAGATTATTTCTATATTTCAATTTTGGGGGGGGTACTGGGGTTTGACCCCAGGGGTATTGGACCACTGACTCAGTGAATTTAAATTCTGACTCAGTGAAGAAATCTCACTCTCATGGTCCACATCTCCAGCCCTATTTTATATTTTATTTAGAGACACAGTCTCACTGAGTTGCTTAGCACCTCACTTTGGTTGAAGCTGACTTTGAACTCATGATCCTCCTGCCTCAGTCTCACAAGCCACTGTTTATAATTCCATTTTAATTTTTAAAGTATTTAGATATTTTTAAAAATGTATACTCCAAAGTGCTAGCTCCCTTATTTATTAAATGAGCTTTTAATATAAATACATACTTAATTGGAATATAGCACATGTTTCATAAGTGGAAGTTTATAAACAAGAGTCAATAATGGGAATGGGTGAAATTATCCATATTTTATAGAAATGTAGCTGCTTGATCTAATATGAGCTTTTGCAAGCTTTTGAAAACCTTAAAAACTTAAGGAAACCTCAAGAGGGAAATAGAATGTAGACTTAAGTGAGAAGAGAACTTCTGAGCTCTCCATCTCCTCTGAGTCCAAAACAATTCAAGACGACTTCAGGGACATGGCAGAACCATTACCTACTATAAAAAAGACAAGTTGGTTTTATAGGATCATTTTTCCAAAGGCGAACTTTCCACACGACCTCATTTTTGCATAAAATGACTTCTTGGGCATGCTTTAGTAGTACCTGTATCTCATTCTGACACAGAGGCAAAGATTCACGTTCCTGTTTTACAACTGAAGAAACTGAAGCAAAATCAAAATGGATTCGTACTGGGCGATATTCACGGGCATTCCAACAGTGGGGTCCCTCAGGGCTGGCTGAGTGTTCCTTTCAGTTAAGTCCTCTCCTTCCTGAAGGGTGAAGGCAATGAAAAACAAACACAGGCCTGTCGACAGTGGTGGTTGAACTAACGGATGCTGCTGGGAACACCATAGGGCTTAAGGCACGCTGCCTGCCTGAGGGTTTTGTAATTTGGGCACAACAGTAAGTAGTGTCCATTAGAATTTACTGACACACACCACTGAAAGAGAAGTTGTCTTTCTCCTTGCAACACAGTAAGAATATCACATTTCCTACATCCCTTCCTTCAGCCTGCATTAGGTACCAGGGCCAGACATTCATAGGAACTTTAAAAAAAAAAAAATTTATAGGACACCGAGTTAAACCCGGTCCCTGACTTCATGAGAGTAACAGTCGAACGAGAGACAGACAAGCAAATCAGTCATTTCCATAGGAAGTTCTTTGCTGGAGCCAGGCTCATGACATTGGAGAGCATGGGTGAGGGCAAATCAGTCAGACTAGGTACTTGCAAAGGCTTCTTCAAGGAGCCTATTTCTTTCTTTTTAAAACTCAAAGTGAACTTTTGTTTCTTTTTAAAAAATTTTTTTTAAGTTTAGATGGACAAATCTCTTTATTTTATTCAGTTATTTTATGTGGTGCTGAGGTTCGAACCCAGTGCCTCATGCATGTGAGGCAAGTGCTCTACCAATGAGCTATGACCCCAACCCTCAAGGAGCCCATTTCTAAACTGTCAGTGCAGCCAGCTGACTCTGACTTCAGTGCCCAGCACTCAGGTGATAAGTTCCCCCTGACCCTGCTTTTCTGAATTTTTGACACAGACATCGTGAGATTTGGTGCCTGTGTTCTAAGAGGGAGGAAGGCAGGAGGGAGGGAAAGAAGGAGGAAGACAAAAAGAAGTTACAAGCTTCACCAAAACACATCCCAGAAGCTGCTAGAGATGGCCAGGGGTGCAAAGGGTGCTTGCCCTGTGCCTGAGCAATCTGTGGCCTCAACTCAAATGTGAGGTCTAGTCTGTGGTCATTTTCTCTTTGCCAAGTAATGGGACGTGGGAACCTGGTCTTCGATCCTGGGGACCTTGCTGGGCGGGGCCGTGTACTGCCATCTACCAACAGGGCAGGCAGACACCAACGCCCGGTCCCTGTGCACTCCAGGAAAGTGAGGCCAGACTCGTCTGCTAAGTCTCCAAGGTGACTTCTCCACACAGAACGCACAAGTGCTGCCAGCATGCCCCAGGTGGGACACATCTGTGAGGCTGTTCCTGCCTGGTGAATCCCCAAATGGCACCTGCCTCCTTAGGGATCCCATTCCCCAACCTAGGAGTACACCAGAGAAATGAAAAAGAAAGTGCAAGTTATTACCTTAGATTGTCCTCCAGGGTCTCCTCATCTGAAGAGAAGGTCTCATTGCTGACACTCTGGGAAGAGGAACTCTTCTTCCCCACCGACTCCTCCCGGGACAATGAAGTGTCTTTCTTTTTCCTTTTGCCAAACAACTTCTTAAAAGGCTGGAATCTGCCTCCCTTCTTCTTGTCTGTGGATTACAAGATAAACACAGTTTGATAGGGCCGTGCCTCTGAGCCTAGGAGCAAATGACAACCGACTTGCCTCTGGCCCAGGGAGCCAGGGCAAAGGGCAGCCAGAGACCAAGCCCAGTGCCAGGAACAGAGGAGCCAGCCCAGCGCAGTCTGTGCTCAGTAAGGCAGAGCACAAGCTGAGGGCATGGTAAGACTGTGTCCCCAGGAGCCCAAGAAACATCTGGGGTGAATGAGAAGAGGTTCCAAGCTTCATTGTGGCTGCTATTGTACCCCTTCACGCAGGCTACAGGAAGGTGGTGTCTGCTTTCTTTAACAAAGCAGATGGACAGGGGCTGGGGTTGTGGCTCAGTGGTGGAGCACTTGCCTAGCATGTGTGAGGCACTGTGTTCGATCCTCAGCACCACATAAAAATAAATAAATAAAATAAAGGTACTGTTTCAATCTGCCAAAAAAAAAAAAAATAGCCAATGTCCTTTTCCAAAGAAGAGGCTGAGAAAAACATGTGAGTCATGCAAGTCACGCAGGTGTTTGTGTTTACACACACACACATCTTTGATCATATGCTTCTGTATTAGATATAGAAGATAACTGCTAACTCTTGGTACAAGGTTTGCCCTCAATACCCCACATCGCCATATATCTCCATTTTTTTTCTTTTATCTCTTTTTAAAATCTACTATGAAGAGCCCCCAAGGAATTGCTGTGAACACTTCCCCACACATTACTGCATCTAGTCAGGACCTAGGCTTGCTGCCAACATTTGCGGCAGATATTTTAGGTAATCCCTTGTAGTTCTGCTCTTTCATACAAATTCCTTCACGTTACTCCACTTCTACCTTGGGAAAGAAAATGTAAATCACTGTCTACCAGAAATCACATTTTTTCTCATCTTTCCTTTAAGAAGCTTAAAAAGCCACTTAGCCAGTGATCTGATAACCATTTTTAATGGTTTTTAAACTTGTTTACTTGTATATTACTGCAGTAAGAACTTTACAGATAGTAACTGAGTTCATCTTCACGACTATAAGTAGACTTTAATAATGTCCCCATTTTACAGATGAGGAATCTGAGACATGGAGAGGTGGAATAACTTGCCTACATGTGGGAAATACATCTCTAAAGCCAGAGTCAGGAGTTCTGAAAGAGAGGGAAAGGTGGAAGCTCACAAAGTAGACTGAAAAATACCTGCTCAGAGCACCCAGATCCATCTCCAGAGCCCTGGAGCTTTGCTGGCCACAACCTACAAAGGGATCTGGGGTTAACAAGGAGGTCAAGGATGTAACCAGCTGGGTCTCCTTTTGTCTGGTGACCTTCAGTGCTAGTGTTACTTCCCTGAAAATGTGAAGCGTGGAAGAAGTGGTTCCAACCAAGGTCACCATCAGTAGTTACATAAGGTGCTGAGGAAGCAGGCAGAAAGCGCACCATTACAAAGAGAAACAGCCTGGGATCTAGTACAGGTGCACACAGACCCTCAAACTTCAATGTACTCAAGTTTGCTTTAGATCACATTTAAGTGGAAGTGATGTTTATAACACAGTAGATGCTTCATACACACCATTTGTATTGTGCTAGGCATTCAGTCCTCAAAAAAGGATTAAATTATTTTACTGAATGTTATTTGAAAGATAAGAAAGTGGGCAACACAATTAAGATCATATTTTAAAATGGTTAAAAAGAACTGGAGGGCTGGGGTTGTGGCTCAGTGGCAGAGTGCTTGCCTAGCACATGTGAGGCACTGGGTTCGATCCTTAACACCACATAAAAATAGAAAAATAAAATAAAGGTATTGTGTCCATCTACAACTATAAAAAAAAGACTGAAGGTTTGATTTCAAAATGTTTGTTCATTTTCAATGGTTATTTATGCAAGAGCGAACATGCCAGTGATTTTCATGAAGCCTACTTTGGGTTTTCATGAGTAAAATCCCTCCAAATGAAACAATCTGTATGGAAATTGATAAAACAAGTGAATATCTTCTCTACAACTGTCCGAGGCTGAAAATATATAAATGACGCCTGATTTCTAACTTTGACAACATCGTAGTAAACAGTTACATAGCAACTTATACTATGCTTCACTTATTTCTAACATTGTCTTTATTTTTTCCTTTTATATCAACTGTTTTTTTTCCTCACTGCAGAAATAACTAACCCCAAATTTCCTAATCATAAATATTCCAAAGGATAATAGTAAAATTCCAGAAAATACCAATTTGGGTATCCTGACCCCAACCTGGGTCTGCAGTCTAGCATTTAAGCTAAGCTACAACTATTAATAGGAAAATAATTATGAGTGCTGTAAAGTTATTTTGTGGGTGTTCAGTTGAAATGGAACCAAGGGAGTTAATTATAATTTAAAATTAAAAAAACCACAATTTTTTTGAACAGGTTACTGGCATATTTAACCAACAGGTAGACCTGGTGTGGGGGTCAGCTCAGAAGGTTGATGAGGTTCTCAGAGTCACAGCCACATGTTCTGAAAGGTGGCGGCCACCACGTGAGATATTTGCTGTGTGGGCCACGTGGTTGGGGGACAGAGTGAATAGAGCACGGAAGGAGCTGAATGTGAACACAGGGTGGGGAAAAGGCAGCCCTGGAGAGGACACCAGGATCCGAAGCCTTAGCTCTGAGACCTGGGTGGGTTTCCGTAAGCACACAATGGCCTCCATCAGGTGACCCATCCACAGGGCTAGCCTGTTTGAGGACTGACTGTGAAATAGGTGCTGCCACTTGATGCTGTACCTTATATGGGAAATAACCTGGCACAAGTACATCATTCTGGAGGGCGTGTCGAAGTCCAGGTGTCATAGTGCACTTCTCAGGGGTCACCGGGGGTGCTGTTTCAGCAATGCCTCAGGTATTACCACAAAAGGAAAAGGACAGCAACACCTGTCCAAACTTCCATTCAACGACCAGCGGGGGAAAAGGTCATGTCCTGAGGACACAATCTCTCTTTCAGAACACTCAGAACACAGACACTTTTGTTAGAGGTCTGCTCCAGAGTCTATGTTTGGAGACGTCTCCGTTATGAAAAAATAATTTCCCCATCCTCATTTCCAAAATTAATAATGCACTTCCTGTCAGAAATATCATTAAATCTTAAGATTTATTTCATTAATGACCACGGCAACTCACTGATTTTCTAGGATTAACTTTATGAAAAGATTCAGTTATAACATGTAAGCACACCCTACGTGGAGACAGCCAAACTTAAGTGACATTAGGAGGGAATACACTTTATAAAGCAGAGGAGTTACACTGTGATTTATCTGATACCCCAACTTATACTTTCAGGTTCAAGATCTCTCATCAAAAAAAAAAACAACTTACGAAACACACAATGACCATTACGAAAATTTGAGTGTGTGTCTATTAATATCCATTAAATAGACTGGTTTATTATCAACATATGGTTTGGGAGCAGTGTTTGCAGCCTGTCTCCACAGAATCAGCTACACTAAGTGCACGGTTGCCAGTAGCAGACATGTTCTTGACAAATTACCGATCCTGCGAATGCTTCAGTGGTTCACAGATGGAACCTGAAAGATCAAAGCAATTTTAGCAATATAGGAAAACAGCACCCTTCCGCACTGCTATTGTGAAATATCCCCAAACCCAACAGCCAGGAAGTACAGTCTAACAAAGTGTTTTCCAACATAGAGTATTTAAGGTGGCATTTTGGAATTTTATGACATTAAAGTCACTTTTGTTGGGCAGTTGAAGCAATGGGGAGAAGGGGAAGGAAAACTGCTAGTACCACCGAATTGGCTTTTTTAAAGGTTACAGCTCCAATTAGGGGTTAAGTGTTTGGGCTTGAGATGAGAGCTTGGCCCAGATCCTGATCCCATCTTTATTAGCTATGGAACATCTGCTCACCAGCCTCTCTAAAAATGTACCCTCTTGGGCTGTATGAACATATTTATAGGCAAAAAAAGGCAGTGGGCACCACATTTTCTTAATATTTCAGCATTTTTCTGTAATAATCTTCCACATGAAAGAATCTATACATGCATATATACTGCTTTAGGGATCACAGCAATTTTTATTTTTTAAGTATGGGATTAATTTATTTTCATCATCCAATAATTACTTTTAGGGATTTTTTTTTCACATAAAGAAGTGTTCATTATCCATTATTTCATGGATATAATCACATACTATCTGATGGCTGCATCATCATAATTACTAGTTTATTTAGACGATCCTAAAAATTAAAAATCACTGGGCAAGTCAAGCAAATCTGGTTCATTTTCCATTTGTCATAAGGATGCAATTCTTACATTTTCATTTCTAAACCTAAAATAATAACAGCTTCCAATTCCTCCGCATCAAAGTTCTATTGTGTGTTTCTAAATGAAAACCAGAAATCTCCTATGATAGTTCATTTTAAAGCTTCATGAATGTCTTGGTCTCTGGGATTTCTCAGAAGTCAGTATAGTTTCTTAAGGCCAGTACATTTGAGAATCCAGGGAAAATTTTAAAAAACAAAACAAAGCAAAAACACCAAACAAATTTATTGACTATGGGACCTTTCAGAATCCTTAATATGCTGCTATCACTACTGGTCTCTAAAGAGCAAAGAATACACAGTGCTTCCTAGACTGTTTTTGAAATTCACTCTTGGAAATTGAAAGTCTCATTTGGCCAAGGAAACTTGACTTTCTTGACATTCATCATGACTGGGGTTCCTCTAAACACACTTTGGGAAATGGTCTGCATTATTTCTTTCAAACATCTTTTAGTTTCTGTAGGCACCATATATTTTGCAGGTATGTGCGCGCACGCATACACACAAACACACAAACACACACAAGTACTCCACCTCTAAACCCTGGTGCACATCAGTCAGGAAACATGAGTGGATTGCCTGAAACATTTTGAGCTTCACTGGTTAAATAAACCTAATGTTTTAGGTAACTACTGATTTCAGCCATGCATACATTAGGACATGGTACACAGCAATTGTTTGAGTCCTGTAATTTTAGTCCTTAAAGGGGATTTTTGCAATGCTTTTCTTAGCTCTGGGATATTTAAATACACTTCAGAACCAACTGTTAGTTTGAAGGGTTACTTACCAAACCCTGGGATGCACAAGCACTTCATGGCTATCACAACTGCACTGGACCCCACAATCCAGGGACATTTCAATTATGACTAAAAGGTAGCAACAAAGTCAAAGGGACTATGTGTCCCAGGGACCTGTGATGACAAGCCTGAGGAAGAAATTCTACTTCTGGAAAGGAGGGGACACGTGGGAAGGATGACATGGTTGCTTGCTGCTTTATAAGGGAAAAAGAAGAAACAGTTTTCATTTTTTTCTGGAGGAATCATGAAAGCAGGACACTTGCTGCTGTGCTAACTGGAGATGGGACCGAAACTCTTTTAGGAGATAAGAGAGGAATCCCTGCAGCCAATGGTGAGAGGCCCAAGGGAGGAAGAGACTGGCTTTCACAAGTCAGGGTTCAGAGGCAGAAAGCATGCTGACCAGCTGGGTACAGTGACACATGATGTAATCCCAGCTGCTTGGAAGGCTGAGGCAGAAGGACTGCAAGTTCAAAGCCAGCCTGGGCAACTTAGCAAGACCCTGTCTCAAAAAAAAAAAAAAAAATTGCAGGGGTTGGTGGGGTGCAGGTGGTAGCTAGGGATATAGTTCAGTAGTAGAGTGCCCCTGGGTCCAATCCCCAGTAGTGTAAATAAAAATAAAAAAAGAGGAAAATATAAGAAACAAAGGGAGAAAAGTGAGGACCAGTGTATAGGGGGATATCAGGTTTTGGACATCAGGATGCATGGCTATGGTATGTTATAGATCTCTAAAGTAGGCCTAAAGCTTGGTTTTGCTTTATTTCTGCAGTCACAAATGTCATTCTCTTCCTTTTCAAAAAGATGCAATTTCTTTCCAACATCATTCTGTAGGCACCATATACTTTGCAGGCATGCACACATGCATGGGCATGCGCACGCGCACACACACACACGTACTTAAGACCTCTGTCCTTAAGCCTTTACTTGAGTCCTCAAGCCCTGCGACCGCTCCTCACCCCTTCCTGGCTCCTGGGTGCCCTGCTCATATTTCTGCTCGGCCCACAATTGTTTCGGGCTGAACTGTGCCTCACCCCAAATTCACAAGTCTAAAGTCCTGACACTCAGAAGCTCAGAATGTGATCATTTAAAGGTAGGGTTTTTAAAAGGTGATAAGATTTAAATATGGTCATTAGGGTGGGCCCTAGTCCAATATCAACGATGTTCTCAGAAAAGGAGATTAGGACACAGACACATGCAGTCAGAAGACAACTTGGAGACATGAGGAGAAGGCGGCTATCTACAGGCCAAGGAGAGAGGCTGCAGAAGAAACCAACCCTGCCAACACCTTGCTCTTGGACTTCTGCCTCCAGAACTGCAAGGAAATAAGTTTGTGTTAAGCCAACAGTCTGTGTTTAAGACACCCTGGCAAACTGATCCAATGCATTATGGTTGTGTGATATTAAGGAGACAACCCTGGATGTGCTGTTTTGTAACTGTGCCTTCACACCTTGCTTCCACCTGGAATAACTTTCTCCCTCTGCCTAGAGAATTCCTAGCCACTCGCCCCAGTCTAGCTGTCATGTCCTCCAGATTTCCTTTAACATTTCAGCCAGAAAGAATGGCTCCTTCCTCTGTTCTCTGCTTGTGCACTGGGTAGACATCCCTGACTACACCCCAGAGCATCTGATTCTCTCAGGCCGCAAGTTCCCTAGGGATTCCAAGGACTGCACCTCATTTCCCCCCAGTATCTGCAACACCCAGCATGATGCCTGATTCTCAATAATATAGATCTCCATGTTCTCTACCCCTCAGGGCCAAGGGTATTTTAGAAATCAGTATTTTTCACATTGTATAACACCATATTTAGGTCCTCATGGGGTCTATAACAGCCCTTCATAATCAAACACATTATTTTTAGAAAACATCAATATTCACAGTAAACTTTACTAAACAAATGAATTTGCACCAGACATATAAAGAACTTTTGGGATAATTGCAGTAAAAATAAAGGATGGGTGATTTCTTTATGTTGTTTAGTCGGTCCTGTAATCAATCTTGTTCTGAAAATGCAAATTTGTTCCAATGTGATTGATATGTGCTATCTCATCCAAGAGAAGCACAAGATGAAAGCATAAAATTGCCCGTTGAAATGAGGTGTGTAGAAATAAGACAAAATGAATGTATGCATAACCCCTAATATCTTCTTGCCACCTTAGATGGCTGCCTGAGTTAAGAGATGCACCCATTCACATGTGGTTTTACAAGTTTCCATATCCACGATTCCAGATAAACCTCCTTGTACCAACCACCTCACCAACCACAGTCCTCACCATGTCCCAATCCACAAGCCACTTGCATGATTTCTTCAAGGTGAAGTGCTGTATTTATTACTTTTAGGTATTTCTTTTTTGGGGGGTGGATTGAACTCAGGGGCACTCAACCACTGACTCATATCCACAGCTCTTTTTGTATTTTATTTAGAGAGAGTCTCACTGAGTTGCTTAGCACCTCGCTTTTGCTGAGGCTGACTTTGATCTCGCAATCCTCCTGCCTCAGCTTCTGGAGCTGCTGGGATTATAGGCGTGCACTACCGTGCCTTGGCTCATTTCTTAACCACCATATCTGTGACACTGTGCTACATTTTTTATTACGTCCCTACCCTTTTAAAATTAGGGTTAGAGTTTATTACCTTAGATGCTAGTGGACAGGGTGATGTTCAGAACAGCACTTTATAATCAAATGCAATAAATATTTGAGAAAATAATAATATTTACATTAAGCTTTGCTAGCAAATGAATTTGTGCCACACGAACAAGAATTTGTAGCTGTCATTACGACTGATAAATTTTTCAAGTATAGCACCACACTATAAGCCCTGTGTTTTTCATATCATAATTTTGCACTTCTCATATCATTAATTTTTAGCAAATATGTTGCTTAATAGAAAAACTACCTGTTATACCCATACACAATCTTCTGAAATAGTTTGTACTTACCTAGGTCTAGGCAAGGGCCTATGGATTAAAATGACAACTATTTTTTGTTTCTTCCCCATTTCTCAAACCCGTATTAAGCTAGGCATGGTGGTACACACCTGTAGTCCCAGCATCTCAGGAGGCTGAGGCAGGAGGATCACAAGTTCAAAGCCAGCCTCAGCCACTTATGAGGTCCTAAACAACTTAGTGAGACCCTGTCTCTAATAAAATATTAAAGCAGGGCTAGGGTTGTGGCTTAGCAGCCTAGCATGTGTGAGGTGCTGGATTTGATCTTCAGCAACACACAAAAATAAATAAATAAAATAAAGTTATTGTGTCCAATTGCAACTAATGAATGAATATTATATATGAATATATATACATATACAATACATTATATATATATATATGGCTGGGGATATATTTCAGTAGTTAAGTGTCTCTGGGTTCAATCCCCAATAAAACAAAACAGAAAAAAATATTAATTATTAATTATTCTAGTTTTTTTGTTTGTTTGTTTTTGTTTTTTGTACTGGGGGTTGAACCCAGGGGCACTGAGCCACATTCATAGCCCTTTTTATTTTTTATTTTGAGACAGGGTCTTGCTAGTTTTCTTAGGGCCTCTCTAAGTGGCTGAGGCTGGCTTACGAACTCTAGATCCTCCTGCCCCAGCCTCCAGAGTTGCTGGGATTACAGGCATGAGCGACTGCACCCAGCCCCTCTAGTTGTTTTCACTCGCCTGTCAGAACCTCCTTTTCATGTTTTACAATTCAAAAGGGAAATCAAATAATATTTAGAAATAGTAACAGAGGCAGAAAGAACTTTAGTGTGAAGCCTCCGTGTTTAGCCACATTTCTCCCACATACTAGAAGACGTGTGGGTGGTGGTTCCTCTCACTGCCAGTTTCTGCTACTTGTGTTTCAGAGGGTGCTGGGAATCTGTGATGGGCTCCCAGGGGAGGATGCTGGGAGAGGAGCTGCCTGCTGCCTGCCCTTGCACATTCAGAGAAGCAGCAAAGTACCTCAGCAAGGATAGCCGCGCCACAAAGGCCAACCACACGGAAACCATGTGGTTCAACACATGAACACCCAGCACCCGGGGCTCAGCGCTGCACCTGGCTGCCAGGGCTGATGGGTAAAACTAAACCCACAGAGGACAGCTGAGGGGGTTCAATCAGATAAGCAAAACCAGCAGATGGAAGACCGATGGATACAGATATCCCAACCTCTATATTACAAGGAATTGTCATCAGGAAAGACAGGTTGGAATTCACAGGCAGGAGCTGAAGCTGCTATCTGCAAGTGACATTTTTTTCTTTCAGGGAAGCCTCTGCCCTGTGGAAAGTTCCTAAGAAAATCCTTTCAACACCTTGAATCGGGCCCACCCAGATGATCTTGAATAATCTCCCTCATTTGAAGGCAACTGACTGTAGACTTCAATTTCTTCTATAAAATACCTTCACAGCAAGAACTCAAGCAAAATTGCAGTTTAATTAAATAACTAGGGGCAATAACCTAGCTGAGTTGACATCGGTAGATGTCATGCTTTAGCCTCTGTCGGTTTGGCATCCATACTCGTGGCCTTAAAACAGTACTTAATCTCTAAAAAAAAAAAGTTAATCACAAATTTATATTCGCATCAACATGATATCCAATATCCCACATACCTATGAAAACACTAGTCCATTCCCCAGAGGAGAGGCCAAGTCCCTGTGGGGTCCACACTTCTATTTTGAAACCCCATAACTTAAATACCAAGATATAAAGTGAACCATGATTACATCCTGTGTTAGATAAAAGGATAAGATCAGGAAACAATACAAAAATTTGGTTAATATATATAAACATTCGTAACAAAATAAGGAAGAAACACAACTATTAAGAGTCTTTGTTCTTTTAACTGGTATATGGTCATGGCTGGTCTTCACAGCCATTTTCTGCTAACTATCCCATAACCCTGCCCTTGGCCAGGACCTCCACTGGTGGTGGCTCTTTGCTGAGTGGGATAGTCTACACCTGTGTTCCTGACAAACCTGGGCCATTAGTCATCCTGATGTGGTCATTCTGGTCTTCCGTGTCCTTCAGGATGTGGGAGCACTGAGAGAAGTGCTAAGGGATCTCTCGTGTATAGACATGCTCTTCCTTACTTCTATTGGGGGACACCAGCGCAGTTTCCCCGGGTCATCAGGATCAGACACTCCGGCCAGCATAGTGGCCACTTCTTTTTCTTCGGGAGCAAGGACTCCTCCCTTTGGACCTAAGACTTCTAGATAAGTGGGCTCTCAGGATGGGAAACAAACATTAGAAGTAATAATGAATGGAGCTAATCATCCTACTTACACCCCTCAAATCCTGGGCCCACAAATCCAAGGTAAGAGAGAAACAGCACCTTGTGTATTAGGTATGGACTTAGAGCGTAGACAGATAGTCCTTTCAGAAATTCACAAGGGGCAAATATCTTTAGATTCATAGCCCATTCAGAGAGGTGTATCCACCTACCCTTTCCCCAGATCCTTTGTCACCAATTTTCCAATCATGTGTTTTCCAAGTCCTTGTCCAGCATCTGACACCTCTGGTAATTTCTCCTTACAATCAGATGCATTGCTTGAAGTTCTGCGCAATCGGGACATTCCCCTTCATTTGAAACCATCCCAGAATGGGGTTATAGCATGAAATTTTCAAACGGTGCTTTCAAAATCATGCAGAACTAACTGGAAATCAGGCCTGAGTAGTCCCTTCCTGCGTTATCTTGAGATAAGGTAAGAAAGTTTAGAAGTGAAATGATTGCATTGTAAGAGCCTTAACCTAATCAGGGCATTAAACCACTGATAGGGATTAGCTGGGTGGTAATTGTAGGCAGGTAGGGTGTGGCTGGATGAGGCAGGTCATTGAGGGCATGCCTTTAGGGTATATATTAAGGGGAAGTCTCTGCTTTCCTGTGGCCATGTCCTGAGCTGCTTTCCTTTCTCACCTTGATATTCTGTCTCATCTTAGGCCAAGAGCCATGGAGCTGGATGTCTATGGACTGAGATTTGCGAAACTGTGATCCCCAAATAAACTTTTCCTTCTTTAAAATTGTTTTTGTCAGGTCACAGTGTCACGAAAGCTCACTAAAACAAGGTTCAATCATCATGTTTACAAGTTTGCAGTTTCTGTGATGCTACTGATGGGTCACTGATTTCTTTTAAAAACAAACTAACAGATTTTAAAAAGATTCAGTGTCTCCATTTGGCACTCTTTCAAACTTTTAACTGTTAATAATTTCAAAGTCTCTGTGTCTTTACACTGGTAACTTGGTTAAATCCAGAGCTGATAAATAGAAGAAAATCTTGACTAATAACATAGTGTTTATTGAGGACTACAGAAAAGATGAGTTTAGGGTAACATTCTCAAACCATGCCAGAGTATGTAAAAATTCTCAGAGATGCAGGGCAGAAGTCATTAGTTCTACCATGTGAGCATCAGCTCTTGATAAATTTAGTGGGAATTCTAGACGGTGCCAGTGGGAAGTAGGCAAGGGTCAAAGTGATACTAATTGTCTCAGATCCGGGAGGCACAAAGCTTGTTTATTTACTGAATAGATAAGACCCATGAAATATGAACCCAAGTGGTAGCAGAATGGACCCCATAACATTCAGATGGTCTAGAAAAGGAAGAACGAGTCATTTGTGTATACCTATGGGTAGAGACACACTAATATTTCTGAGAACTGGGGTGAGGGTTGAGGAGACACACTGTTTTAAAGGATTTTTAAATGAAATTCTGTCATCTCTCTCCATATTCCAGACTCCAACGGGCTGTACTTCCCGGAGCCTCCCTCCATTCTCCTGCGCTGACACAAATTTTCTTTCTTTTGGCCCCTTACTTCTTTTTGCCCCATTGGAGAGCACCATGGGCCCTTGAAATCCCCATTCTGCCATCTTATTCCTGACTCAATCTGCTCAGGGAGATAACAGATTCACTCTGGCTCTGTCCTATTCTGATGGGACAAAAAAGGTACAACCCCACTACCTGTTCTGTGCAATCTTTCAGTAAATTCATGCACCCAATTCTGGAAGAGAATAGCTCCAATTCAGAGATCTGAAGGGCCAATGATTTGCATTTCCACCCATTTCTTGGAGGCGGTCCTTCTTTCACTAGTGACCGCAGGTTCATGTGAGGTAGGTGAAGAAGAAAAATCCCCAAGCTGTCCTTTGTCCTTTTATCGTTGGGAATAACTTCCTGAGCCATCTCTATCGACAGTGACAGACGTCTTTGAAATGCAGATGTTGGCTTTGCAACTTTTCATTGTCCAAAGCCCAAGGGGAGGGCCGTGGAAGCTGCACACCACCAGCAGGAAACCTCACAATGGTCTCTCCTGGACCATACACATTATTGCTCGAATTTTTGTTATGTAAATGCAGCCTCTTTGGGCAAATCTGGCTGGGTTTTTTGGATTGGTTTTGGGGTGTTGGTGTTTATTTTTGGTTTTAGCATTACTGAGTCCATGAACAAAGGTGGAAACCACAGGCACTTTTGTTTACTATTTCTTAACAACAAGGAAAAATCCTCTTTACTTTAAGAGGAAGTGAGACATAGGAAAATAAGCTCTGGGTCTTGCAGATCTGGGGTTAGTTACCCATTTTCTAGCTTCTTAGGACCTCAGTTTCCATCTGTAAAATGAAGCTATGGAATCACTATGGACTCTCTATGGTCCCTTTCAGCTCTAAATACTATGAGCTGTTTCTTTAAAAACTTAGGTATGTTTAGAATTTGGCTGACTCATAAAACTTATAACTTCATAAAATATCTATAATTATATTCATTATGTTTTTTTTCCATTCCCAGTTTATCTCCATAATATGCTGGTTCTGTAATCATTGCGCTTATTTAGCAAAATAAACGACCTTTGGCACTTGGGAGAGGCTATAGCATAGTCTGCAAGTTGGAATGTGAGCCACATGGTTCCGTGTCAGGATCCAGGACCCTATTCCTAGGAATGCAAATGCAGAGAGAGAAGGTGTCATAGTCCTAGAGCCTGGATACCCAACCGTTATGAACATACAGCCACCCTGGGTCTGAACAACTGAGGTTTTCTAAGAAGAAGGACTAACATGTGACCCTCAAATCTGAGCAAAATATGTGACCCTGCCCTTCTGAAATAGCAGGATTACAGTAGCCACTAAAGGTTACTTAGCTCCTGAGGATCTACTCCTAGAAGCAAAGTCAGATGGGCTTCAGAAAGTCACTGGCTTATGGGCCAACGATAGAGGGAAAGCTTTTCACCAACCAATTCTGCTCTAGTATATCCAAAATGGGCAAGTCCTGAATTTGCCTGTCTGCTTTTCTTGATGTCTTATGTATTTAGGAATATGCACCTAAGGCCCTAAGCAACTCAAGTGAGATTCTATCTCTAAATAAACTATAGAAAGGTCTGGGGATGTGGCTCAGTGGATAAGTACTACTGGGTTCAATCCCCAGTATCATTAAAAAGAAAGAAAGAAAGAAAGAAAGAAGAAGAAGAAAACATATTTCTTGCTCAGGATCAAGTTACTCATACCTAAGAAACACTGATAAGGAAAAATTATCTTACTTTTCATTCAGATGCAAGTCAACAACTATCCACATGAGCCATGGCATATGGGGCAGTCACTGTGGCTAAATGAAGATGAGGAAGAATTGCAAGTAAAACTGTGGGAAATTTTAGAACTTATTCATAACCTCCAGAAGCTGCACAGAACGAACACAGGGATGGATTCAGGAAATCTTTAAACACATTAACTAATGAAAAGTTCCTGGTGGTTACTGCAGACAGTCACAGGTATTTCAAATTGTTAAATGAAGATGGTTACAGAAGAAGCAAATGCTATTTTTCCCCATAAATAACAATGCTATTTTTCCCCATAAATAACAATACTAGGCAACTCTGTTAACCTTTGGCCATGTGCCATAGTCAGAGTTTAACGTGTAATATCTCACAACAAGTATGTGGTATTATTTCCCACATTTTATTAGATAAGGAAAGGGAGGCTCAGAGAGGTAAGCTGATTTGCCCAGTGTCACATGTTAATAACTGGCAGTGCTGAGATTCAAACCATGTTTACCTAATTCAAATACCATGCTCTTAGCCATTTTGCTGCATTGAGAACTTAGATCTCAGAGACATCACCAGATGGAGAGCTCATTCAGTCCAAGGCATAGGAGCTTCAGAGTCAGACAGTGCATTTGGGACTCTATTACTAGCTACCAAACTTTGGGTAAATCCCATAATCTCTTAAATTTCAGGTCTCTTGTAAAACAGAAACAATAATAAGAATACATAGTTGACTGATTTGTAAGGATTAAACACTGCATTTAGAGCATTTATTACAATGCCCAACATATAGTAGCTACTCAAAAACTGTTAGCCATAATAGTACTAGTTAGTGTTAAGATAGTCATTGTAGCTCAGTGATAGAGCACTTGCCTAGCATGTGTGAGGAACTGGGTTCGATCCTCAGCACCACACAAAATAAAAAAATAAAATAAAGGAATTGTTTTCATTTACACCTGAAAAAAAATTTTTTAAAAAAGATATTCATTAAATTAATGAATGGGTATGTCTTGACCTTTATATGGCATTTCTTAGTTGTTATGAAAAAAGAGAAAAAGAAATGAGGAAGAGGAGAAGGGAAAGGAGAAATGTGCGGTATATGAAAGCAAAAAAGAAGAAATGAATAAACCAAAAGGAAGAAAGGATAAAATGGAAAAAAATTAGAAAGTATGGAATGCAGAGAAAAGTTAAAGAGCTATAGGTATTTTTTCGGAGCAATATAGATTTACTTAGAAGATGTAAATAGTTTTTTTTTTTTTAATCCTGTTTTACCCCAATCCCAGAACATATAAATCTCACTGGCGTGTGGCAGCATCCTGGAGGAAGAGGGAATAACATTAGCCCTCATAAATAATGTTGGTGACATATCAGATACACAAGCAATAACAGACGATTTAAAATTAGAGTTCAAAGAACCATGAGATAGGGCTGGGGCTGGGGCTCAGTGGTGGAGTAGTCGCCTAGCACACGTGAGGCCCTGGGTTTGATCCTCAGCACCACATAAAAATAAATAAATAAAATAATGGTATTGTGTCCAACTACAACTTAAAAAAAAAAAAAGAACCATGAGATAGGCATTTTCCTTTTTTCTAGGAAGGCTTGAAACCAATCTTTCTCCTAATAGTAGCATTAAACTGCAGACATGGTGCAAGGGGAAAGGGCAAGCCCTCAGGGAAAAGGGCGAACAGATGAGCTCAGAGAGGCAGCCTCCAGCTGCCCAAATGACCCAAGTAGCCTCTGTGGAGGTGGGAGCTCAGTGATCTCTGCAAGATAACTGCCAAGGTAGGTTCCAGGTATTTTAGGAAAATTCATGTCTCTAGTGAATATATCAAGACTCGAATGCGTCTTAATTTTTAAAAATCTATGCTGGAGTATAGCTCAGTGGTAGAGCATTTGCCTGCTAGCACTCACAAAGCCAAAAACAAACAAATAAACAAACAAACAAACAAATAAATAAAAGTCCATGTTTATGCTCTCTCTCCAAGCAGAGGGTAAGCTCCAGGAGAGCAGGATTTGTGTCCTCTGCTTCCCTGTACCCTTCAGGTGACCCACCTAACTGTGGCAGGAGCAAGATAGGCACATAAACACTTCCCACTAACTGTAGTTGCAGTTCACCAAAAGTGAACAGATTAATCACATGAATGAGCAGGTCCCTGAAACAGGCATCTTTCCTAGAGAGATGTCAGCTCTAACTCAGGATAGGGGTGATTTGGAGAATACTTTCCAATAACTTGAAAAAAGAAAACTCTCTGGAATAATTTTGCTGCGTTGTCCTCTGCAAAGCTCCTGACTCTTGGGTGGAAATACATACCACTGATGTCTCTCTGTGAGAAGAGCCTCCATCAGGCAGAAAAGCTGAGCTTTCCCTTATGGGATCCCATAGGCCCGCCACTGGACAGATTAACTCTACATCCTGGCATTGCTGTGATGTTTTACCCATCTCCTTGGGGGCATCACAAAGAATCCTCAGCTCATAGAGTTTACTCTCACGCTATGTTCACCTTGGTAAAATACTGTGGAGTGCCAAATCCCTCCCTGGCTTTACAGTGGGATTCTCTAGGTGGGTTTTCCTGTCCTGTTGTTAGGTGAAGGCCGCACATCCTGGGGAGACAGGACAGGAGAGGTCCCTCCTGCAACTCTGAAGTCCAGAAAGGGCTATTCTTTAGATTTCCGAGTTACAATCAGCAGCCACTCAACAACTATCAAACCACACAGCTCAACAAATAGCGAATATACTAGTAAGTACCTGTAACACAGGAAATAAAGCCAGGATGAAAAAAGGCTATTAGAAAAGCAGAGCTTCGTCACGCAGGACTGATCAAATGAGAAACGCAAGGCTTCCAAAGACACTCTCTACCTGGGCTCCAACTCTTAAGCTTACGAGGCAGACAGAGAAGATCCTGTGCACAAGGGTTTCAGGCCTTGCTCCTCCCACAGCTGCGAGATGATGGTCACAGAGCATGAAGCTGGGATGAGATGCAACTTCCTGTCCCAGTGATAATGTAAACTTTCACACTCAACAAAGCTTACTGAAATGCAGGTATATGAGAATGACTTCCAGAGGCCTGCTAGGAATGCAGTCTGACTTTTCTGAGTTCTTCGGCACTTTGCAAATAATAACAGAATATGTGGAATAATATGCCATGTGAAAAGCCTTACAAAGGAAAGAAGCCAGAAGCCATACTCTGTGTCATTAGTGATGACAAGGATGGGCTACTTTTTCCCATCTCCCAGTTCCAGAGGACAAGTGAAGGACCTTTTCTTCACATTCCATACTCTTACCTTATAGGCTGATGGAAACCTAAAGTTTCCAGATTAAACATCCGACATTCTTTTACCTGGTTACTTATTCCAGCCAGACACTGGGGTATGGGGGTATGTGTGCTCCACCTGATGAGCTCAGAAGGGCATTTGTATATCGTGATAAAAACTGGGGGCTGGGGTTGTGGCTCAGCGGTAGAACGCTGGCCTAGTACAGGTGAGGCCCTGGGTTTGATCCTCAGCACCACATAAAAATAAATAAATAAATTAAAGATAACATGTCCAACTACAACTAAAAAATAAATACTAAAAAAAAAAAAAAACGAAAGAAAGAAGAAAAAAAAAAAAAAAAAAAAAAAAAAAAAAAAAAAAAAGAA
>NW_026000108.1:42225944-42230927 GCF_001458135.2 Marmota marmota marmota | reverse complement strand
AAAAAAAAAAAAAAAAAAGAAAGAAAGAAAGAAAAGCAAAGAAAGAAAAACCTGGTACAGTGGAATCAGGTTAGATCCAGGTACTGTTGGGTTGGTTTTGAGACAGTGCTGATTTCAGCAGGGAGAAAACGGCCAATGGAGTATCCAACCCAGGATTCTGCACCCGAAGGTGGATCTGGGAAAGGCTGGTACACGGTAACTGCCCCACCCCAAGTTGCAACCTGGTTCCTGACCCTAAGAGATGCGTGTGCCAACTGACCTCATTTATATTTGACTCACCTTCTCACACACCTTCACCTTCCCAGGTAAAGATAAATAATCTTTTCATTGAACAACAACAAGGAAAATGGATGAAGACAGAGGAAAAAGACCAGATATTTCCACCCAGCATTTTTAAGTTTCAGAGGCTAGAGCAGGGCATGCAGGAAATTCCATTTTCCTATGTGGGAATGCTGGGGTGAGCAGGCTGGAGTTGGCAATCACAACCTCACGTACCCTGTGGCCTTCTGCCCTCCCCGCTCCATCAGTATCCTCCTAGGGCAAAACACCACATCGAAGCCTGTATTTTTGCCTGAATCTTATTTAAAAGAAGACAGAAAAACAGTCAGACCTATGCTAGGAAAATAAAATTTGTCTATATACCAGTGACTTCAAGTGCAAATTATTTGCTACTTCAACCAAACACTGTTAAGTTTTTTGTTTTGTTTTGTTAATTTCACTGCTGTGAAGGGCAATAGCAGACTGAGTGTTTGGGGGAGATGATAGGTGCTGAGGTACCATTAAGCATTCTGTTCCTGTATTCAGCAAACACTTTTTCCCAGCCAAAGCAATGACTCATCCTGTGCTGCCACAGCTACAATAGGAGCTTGATTTGCTGCAATGGGAGCAAACTGTGCTACACTCCTCAGAAGAAAAGCCGTGCTCTAGCATTTCTGCAAGATGAATTAAAGTCAGTGCAGAAAATGGAAAATTACTATTACTATTTTAAATTAAAGACAGATGACCAAAACACAACTGAAAGTACCCAAACCTTTAGTTCAGAAAAATCAACAAACACATTTATGTTTGTTTGGTGTGGGTTGTGGTATTTTTGTTTGTTTGCTTGTTTTGGTATGTAATGAAATATAGGTATTGAACCCAGGGAGATTTTTCAGGGACTCTGAGATTATTCTATGCAGATATTCTAAAGAAGTGATGGAATGAATGGTCAGCAGCTAAAAATCAATGCAATGGATAGTCTTTCAATTTAGATTCATACTCTCATTCATTCACCATTTACTGCCTATCCTCGAGGAAAAGACACTATAGAAAGTCCTAAGGTACCCCCAACACAAGGAAGGAGGAGATACACTTCAGAAGAAGGCAATTATTTCAAGGAGGGAGCGATCATTTCTAAATGAAAGGTTTCTAGTAGAAAAGAGAATAAACTGGCCTTGAAGAATGAATAAGACATGGTATGCTCAGAAACCAGGGGAAAAAATCTGAGTAATTAGCACAAAGAAATAAAGGTGAGAAAAATGCAGGGAATTGGAGCAGTGAGAATTTACGACTGCCTGATGCCCGGGGAATTTTGGAGAGCTACTCAATTAGACTGGAATAGCAGTTTAGGAGCAGATTTGTGGAAGGCTGGAACACAGACCAAGCATGTGGGTTTGTGGGATTTGTGTTCAGTCTTTATGGCCTGTTAGCTGAACTTACATTCAGAATCAATAACTAGGGCAGGCAGGACCACTACCTGGATGCTTTCATTAAAGCCTAGTGATGGATCCTTGGTTGTTCCCTCATATTTAGTAACCAGGCACTGACATCTGATTTGCAGCCAGCATGCGGTATGAACGGGTAGGTTTTTGTTTTGTGGTTCTGGACAAGTAACCTAGGGTCTTGGTGCATGCTCATCAAGTGCTCTACCACTGACCTACACCCCCAGCCCTGGGAGGTTTCATAATAGAGTCTTTGAATAAAAAAGCCAGGGGTTGATTTTTTTTTTTTTTTTAAATAGAGGCTCCAAAATACAGTGACTCAAGCAAGTGACAAGTGGATGAGCAGGACAAGTGGAGCTGCTGTTCTCTCCATTCTTCCTGTCTGGTTGCTCCACGACCTCCCAGGGTGGTGTCCCTGTCTGCCTGGTTGAGGCTGCCTCACCAGCACCACATCCACATTATATTCTTGAAGGCCCAAAGGAAATGCAAGGACAAGCAAATCCGCCCACACCACGGACAACACGTGGGTCTGGACTGGGCTTGTCGATGGGGGCCTGGGAAAGAGAGTCTATGGAGGGAGCCACGTTCTTTGCCAAAACTTGAGGGGCTTCTGTTAGCAAAAAGGAGACTGGAGACTTGGGGGACATTGGGGTCTTCTCCAAATTTAGGACTCTCAAATGTCGACATTAGAGGTCTTTCTGGGATGGTTCAGGTTCTCTAGTGGTGGGCCCCCCAACCCCTCACCTGGTGCACTAGGCCATCAGTATTCAGCAGGCCCTACACACACTATACAAACTTCATATACTCTTGTCGTTTTCAACAGGGCTCCTCCCTTATACCCACTCCGGCCCTCAGGTTTTGTTATTTCCAGAGAATAAACCAGATGCAGGGCAGAGGCCTGCTTACCTTTCTATGGAATAGGGGAGAGGAACTGGGAGCCATTGCTCCAAGATAAACTTTCTCCCCAAATCCCTATTCTCAGCCTCCCAACCCCCCTGCTGTCTGCATGCCTTTATTCCTGAGCATTGCAGGATTCTTTGGGTGCCCATCCTTGCAGGAACTTAGGTGTCACTCTCCTGCCCTCACCTTGTTCCTCAGCCACTTTTTAGCCTTTGTGGACTCTAGTTCATATGTGTCCTAGCGCCATTAAAAATGAAGCTTGCATTTCTGTTTCTTGTTCACTTTATTACTTGGGGGATTTGGAAAAGGAAGAGGATGTAAAAATAGCCCTATTATCTTAAAAACTGGAAATATTTTTTTCATCTGTATATGATGCTATCATTGGAAATTTTATCTCAAGCCACAAATACCCATTTGCTCAAAATTAGGACAGTTTCTTTTTCCCATCCATCCTGTGGGTGATACTCATGATCTTCACAATGTAACCACTAATTGTATTTCATTCTAAAGTGATACTTAAAAGGCTTATTGGCAATGCTATCTAAGACTGGCAACTCTGAAGTCATCCCCCCAAATACTTACTAAATTCATATTGAATTTCTTTGCTTCCTTTCATATGACCTTCATAAACACTGAAACTAACAGGGACACAGATAGTTTCAGGGTATTGTGTTTTGCTTGGTGGTTCAAAATAAAGTCATTGAGACAGTGTCTTCTAATGGGAAAGATTTTTTAAAGACCTGGATGGAAGATGACTTTCCTCATTCTGAAAGATAATTTTTTTTAGAACAAATCTCCTTTTATATTTTGATATAAGGATCCAGACTCTTTTGCACTTTCCTGTTTTTTGCTCAGGTGAGGCCACATACATTGCCTTAGTTTGAATCAAAGCTCAAAGATTCCTGTGTTAAAAGTTTGGTTCCAGTTTGGTGCTATTGGGAGGTGATGGAAACTAAAGGCGGGGCCTCACAGGAGGTCTTCAGGTCATTGGAGGTGTTCCCTCAAAGGGGACTGTGGGGCCCTGGTCTCTTCCTCTTTCTCTCTGACTTGCTGGACATGCTCCAGCATACACAGTGACATACTGCCATAAGCCCAAAGCAATGGGACCAAACACTCGTGGACTCAACCTCTGAAATTGGGAGCCAGAAATAACCTGTATAAGTTATCTCTGGTATTTGTTATAGCAATGGACAGCTAACACATACACAGAGCACCATCTTCAGTTTCTTCCTCTGGCTAATTCCTATCTATTTTTCTATTTTAATTTTAGGTGTCACCTTCTATAAGAAGCTTCCCTTGACCATATCCCAGAGCTCTTCGAAGGCTGATCCAGTATTGCATTTACTTTTACACAGCACCCAGTGTCACCCTACAAAGCATTTACTATATTGTAATCATTGGTTTATTTGTCAGTCTCCCTGACTAAGCCACAAGGTCCTGGAGGACAAGGTCCATGTGTTGTTCCTCATATCCATAAATCATGCCTGCACACAGCAGTGGCTCATTATGTATTTGCTTACTGAATGAATAAAAGACAAGCTGGTTTCCAAATGGAAATAAAGGGCCCTCGATGAAATTAGAGGCAGAGAAACTGGGAAGGATAATTCACTTTGGTTATTCACTCATTTCTCATTAACTGAGCAAGCACAGAAAACTGCTATGAGACTCAATTAAATGAAATTTCAGAAAATAATGTTTACCTTGGAAAATTAAAATTCTGCCAGCTGGATAGAAAAGTGCATAAACTTGTGCTTTGAGTATTTGTCTTAGTCAAGGACCTTGGGTTGTAATGAACAGAAATTCATCCAGGTTAAAAAATGGTGGTTCATGTATCCAAAAAGCATAAAAGCCCTATAATGAGCAGCCACACTGGAGAGAAAAGTCTTAGAGAGTAGGAAAATTTCATGAGCACTTTGGTATAAAATTTGCTCCTCTTTTCCATTTGCCAAGCAGATATGCAGAAGAAAATGGAAACTGGAGTAATGTGGACTTTGACTCAGAGGCTACACAGCTGGTGGAAAGGCTGGACGTCCTTTACTGCTATCAATCACTGGTGTGACGGTGCTCACCCACCATGCTGAGTGTGGCAGGGCAGCTCCAAGCATGGCAGACATGCAGATGGAACTGATCACAGCGACACTAAGGGTGCAACACTGCAAGACAGACCTGCACTTAGGAATAGGTTTCTAACATGTTTTTCTGAAGCAGTAGAACACAAACCCAAGGACTTTCTGCCTCCAGAAGATCAGACATGCAGTTGGCTAAACAACTCTAACTGAGCCTTTCTTAAAACTCTGGGTTGGGATTGTGGCTCGGTGGCAGAGCGCTTGCCCTGAGCATGTGAGGAATTGTGTTCGATCCTCTGTACCACATTAAAAAATAT
>NW_026000108.1:42224680-42225581 GCF_001458135.2 Marmota marmota marmota | reverse complement strand
CAAAATTTTTTTTTTTTTTTTTGGTACCAGGGATTGAGTCCAGGAGATGCTTAACCACTGAGCCACATTCCCAGCCCTTTTAATTTTATTTCGAGAAAGGGCCTCACTAAGTTGCTGAGGCTGGCTTTCAATTCGTGATCCTCCTGCCTCAGCCTCCCGCGCTGCTGGTATTACAGGTGTGTGCCACTGTGCCCGACAAGGCCCAGGATCTTTATGAGTGGCTGGCTCAGCTGCTCTGGCCTTGCCTGCCTCCCTGGACTCCTCTGGTGCTCACTGCTTCCCCTAACACCACAACCCCTCCTTTCTTTGAACCTCTGTCTCCTCCTTGAAGCCCTTCCCCCAATCTTTGCCTGGACATCTCCTACTCATGCTGCAGGCTTTAAATATTGCTTTCTCCATGAGATTTAAACAACCCCTCTACTTGGTGCTCTCCTTTACCCTGCACTTCCCCTTCACAGCACTTGTTAGAACTCGCAATGTTATATTCGTTTCTCTGGCTCTTTGTTCACTGTCCATCCCCAGTAGCAGAAGAAATGATCCAGGAGGGCAGAATTTGTCTGGGTACTACCTTACAATTTAGAACCCAGCATGGTGATTTGGGTGCTTTGAGTATCTGAAAGCAAAGAGGCGTTAGTGAACCCCTCCCTCTCTTGTCAGTGATGTTCAGTGGAGTAGCACTGAAACCCAGAGATAGTCAGCAGGTAGGATGCTCTTTAAAGAGAAAAGGGTCCTTTTTTTTCTTTCCCCTGCAGTAATAGGGATGCAACTAGGAGCTCTCAACCCCTGAGCTATGCCCCAAACCCTATATATATATATATAAAATAAAATATATATTATAAAATATATATATATATATATATATATATATATATATATATATATATATATATATATATATTTT
>NW_026000108.1:42221398-42222535 GCF_001458135.2 Marmota marmota marmota | reverse complement strand
ATATATATATATATATATATATATATATATATATATATATATAAACAAAATAAAGACTGGGCCCATGTATAAATAAAATAATTAACACAAAACAAAAAAGACAACAAAAAAATCTCTGGTCGCTTAGAACCAAGACAGTGCACTGGTGGTTTTTGTATAGTTTATTCTCCAGGGAATCTCTCCAGGGGTGCTGGTTAGTGTTAGGTGCCCCCCGCTCTAGCTATCATGTGCAGTGGCAGCTCTGTGGCATGTCTTTTCATGGTATTTATGATAATTGTGGCCTTGTCAGTCTTCCCTACTTCTTGAAGTTAGGAATGAAGTCATTTATTATAAAACATTTCATATACTTTTGGGGATAAGAGGGTACACATATTTAATAAATGAATATTATGCCTGACAGGTCTGTATTCTCAGTGCCTAATATATGCCTGAACATTAGATGAATGAATAATAAAAATAAACCCCCAAATATGGCATCTTGGCAGCTGAAAGGTCACATTCACCTTACCAGTGGTCTTCTTCCCTGAAGCAAGACCCTTCTTTGACAGGGACCTTCCCTCATTCCAGAGGAAAGCAACTTTCTCAGCTCTAAGGATGCAAGGACATAGAAAAGCCTTGGAATGGACAGACCTTGCTAAGTTCATTACCATGAACTCAGACACTTTCCCTCCATCATGCTTCTCCAGGACCATCTACCCTTCCTCAACAGCATACCGACACACAGGCTCCCTGCTTCTTTGGGTCTTCGTTTCCTTATGAAGGCTCCCATGTCACATGTCGTGTGAACCTTAGGTAAAATAAACTCGCATGCTCTTCTCTTGTTAATCTGCCTTTTGTTTTAGGTGCCTCAGCCCTTAACTTAGTGATGGGCAAGGAAAGGAATTTTATACTATCATAAAAGCAAACCACTCCCGAGTTTTGTAGTACATAATGAGTCAAGGACAGCACTGGAGGGTGACATCTACCTGACCTCTTACCTTCATTGGCATCTTTATCTGCCACCAGCACCCTTGTCTAATTTTGCCTGGATGAACTGCAATCCATTTATACCATGACCTCCTCCAGTCCTCAGAGCCAGGGATCTTTTAACAGAGAAGGCCACGTGAGGGCCAAATTTTTTTTTTTTTTTTTTTTTTT
>NW_026000108.1:42213886-42218921 GCF_001458135.2 Marmota marmota marmota | reverse complement strand
ATATATATATATATATATATATATATATATATATATATATATATTTTATTTTGAGACAGAGTCTCACCAAAGTGCCCAGTCCAACCTCAAACTTGGGATTCTCCTGCCTCAGCCTCCTGAGTCCCCAGGATTACAGGTGTATGCCACTACTCCCAGCAAAAGTTTAAAATTTTATATGTTCAAAGTCCTACATGGTTGCTTGACCTTTGTTTTAAAAGCTGAACCTACTGTCAATGGTTACCACTTGTGGGTGTGGGTGAACAGAGCAGCCTGGACAGGATGGTCCCCTCTATACTGAGCATGTGGAGGGGGGCCCTCACTCAGTACTTTGTAGCCAGTATCCAGGGAGGTGATCCTCATGTGATCTAGACCTGTGGTGTGTCTGATAACCTCCCGGATGAAGATGTGAGCTGGTATTCAATGGGTCCCTAGCACCAGAGAATGTGTTAATCATTCTGTTGTTCCTCCCTGGAAATAACAAATAACCTATAAAACAATCTTTGCATAGACATTTCACAAAATGAAAGCTTCTGAATTCTATAATATTTCACTGTTCCTAAGCAGAATCCTTAAATGGTTTATTCAGATCTAGGCGGCTCCAGCTTTAGATGTCTTCTATGTTTTTGATGAAAGATCCCACTTGACAAAACAGCTCCAAGGTTTATTGTTTTATGGCATTTGGTCAGATATGAGTTAACAGGAGCTTTACAATTTCCTCCCCTACTCTCATTGTAATTTTTTTTTTAACTAGAGATTAAACCCAGGCGTGCTCTACCACTGAGCCACATTCCCAGATCTTCTCATTTATTTTGGGACAGGGTCTCACTAAGTTTCCGAGAAGGCTGGCCTCAATCTTTTGATCCTCCTGCCTCAGTCTCCCAAGATGCTGGAACTGCAAGTGTGCTGTACCATGCCTGGCCCCCTATGGGTCTTCTAAAGGACATAATCTAGTGTTTCTATCTAATGAAAACAGGGTGCGGCATTTTATTTCTTTTAAAATCCCCAGTTTGCAGATATCTAAAGGTCTATGATATCATAAATGCATATAAGTGATAATGCATTGTTGGAAATGTGCCCTCAAGACACAAGAGGACTCTGCCCTACTCTATCCAAGTCCCAACAATTAGACTGGGGAGGGGGAGGAGCAAAAGGTATATTTACTTAATTCTGATTTGTGCGTGGTAGAAAATCAGAGAGTAGCCAAGGCTTTGATAGTACTACTCTGCTGATTTCTAAGTCGGTATTTTCAGTCTTAATCTCTCACCTACATTCTAGCTGTCTACTGAAACATCTCCACATGCAGGCACGTTGTATATAATGATATGAAAGCAAATTAACCAACATCCCTTCCATTTCCCAGTTTCTGGTAGGACTAGGTCTTTAAGTCTTGTAGTTCCCTTGGGCCCTGCCTTTTCTACACCCTATCAACTCTGGTTGACTCATTCTCTAAGTTTGTTTCACTATTTTCCCTTTTTTCAAACATATTTTCACCATTACAAATGGATTTTAAGAATTGATGGACTCGCCATCTAAAAACCTGTATATGAATGTTCATAGCAGTGTTACCCATAACCTAAAAAGCAGCCACAACCTCCATGTCCTGTCCTTCAACTGATGAATGATAAATGTCCTTCATTTGAATAAATAAAATGTGGTATACATCCACACGGTGCATACAATGGAATACGGCCCAGTTACAAACAGGAATGAAGGATTTATTCATGCTTCCACAGAGATGAACCTCAAAAACCTTATGTTAAAGGAAAGAAGCTAGTCACAAAAGGCCACATGTGTGTGACTCCATATGTGTGTGATATTCTGGAAAGGGGACAGAAAACAGATTGCCAGGGCTAGGAGGAGGGAGAAAGGGACCTGATTTCTGTGGGGCTTTGGGAGTGATGGAAACACTAGAGCGAGGTAGAGGTGACGGTTGCACAACATGGAACATGCTAACAACACCGACTGCACACTTGGAAAGGGCGAATCTTGCAGTTTGTGAATTATCTCGCAATAAAGCTGTTATAAAAAAGGATGGAATCTACAAATAAGGCAGTATGTCTAGTAAGTCTAGTAAGTCAGTCTAGAAAGACCGCAGGATGCAAGATGAAGATATGAAAGTCAATTATGTTTCTAGGTGGCAGTGAGAACTGAAAACTGAAAAGATAAAAATGACAGCACTGGAAAACAAGACACAGGACTGAATCTGCCAGAAGATGTAAAAGACACATACATTAAAACTGCAGAACACTGATGAGAAATAAAAAGGAACTTACGTAACTGCAGAGGGATACATATCCATGGGTTAGAAGCCTCAATACTGTTATCCATACTCCCCAGATTAACCTACAGGTTCAGCACAATCCCTGTACCACCAGGGGTTTTTGGTTGTTGAAGCTGACCAATTCTAAAATCCAGCTGAGGCTGCAAAAGACTTAGAGTTGCCAAAACAGCTTTTGAAAAATAAACAGAATTAGTGCAATATCACTGATGTCAATAACACTGACTAAAGTGCGATATTGGCATAAAGATAAACAGATAAAAGGCAAAAAGATAAATAAGATAGAAAAGATAAATGAAGCACAGTCTAGCTTTTTATATATCGACAAGGTGATTTTTGACAAAGGTGTAAGATAATCTAGTGAAGAAATAGGAAGATTTTCCAACAAATGGTGCTAGAAAAATTGAATCTTCATATGCAGAAGAACACTTTGATCCATACCAGAAAGAAAAGTAAACCCGAAATGGAATACAGATCCATCTGTAAAATCTAAAGTTTTTTTTGGGAAAAAAAAACAGGAGAAAACCTTTAAGATCTCAAATTGCACAAGAGGTCTCAAATACTATATTGAAAGGGTGATCTATAAAATACAAACTGATAAATTGGACTTCATAAAAATTAAAAACTGCTTTTCAAAAGAGTTATTCTGTACTACTGAGTTCGAATACTTCTTACTGCTTAGTTGCTTATGTCACTTTCCTTCCTTTAGTTCTTTTTGCACCACATTTGTATAGTTTGAAATTAGCATTCCATTATATATTTTTATTTGTATTGAACAGTCTAGCAGTTTATCATCTTATAAACAATGTTTTATTTATATAATTTGTGTCAAACCTCTCAAGGTGTGAGAGACCATTATTGGTCTTATAACCCTACCAGATTACACGATTATTCACTAATTGCATTTTCCATATATTTATCTTTTTTTCCTAGATATTTTTTTTTGTAAATACTTTTAGGCAGATTTTAAAGTTAATTGGATCTGTAAAGTGTACTAATTATACATTACCGGTCTAAGGCAGATTCTATTATTCTATTATTCAGTTGCATATAATTAGTGGATGATCTGATTTAAGAAATAAAAGATTACTAGAGGACAGATAAGAGTGTTGGTTTGATAAGAATGATTCCACCTGAAATGAGAACAGTGGCACAACATATCAAAATCTCTGGGACATTACAAAGGTAGTTCTAAGAAGGTCCCTAGCATTGAGCTCATTCATTAAAAGAATAGAATGTCACCCAATAAAACAAGCTAACATTGTATCTCCACGCCTTATAGAAAGAAGAACAAATCAACACCGAAAGCAACATAAGACATGAAATAATTAAAATCAGAGCTGAAATCAATGAAAACAAAAAAATTTCAAAAAAAAAATCAATGAAACAAAAATTTGGTTCTTTGAATAAATAAATAAAATTGATAAACCCTTAGCCAAGTTAACCAAGAGAACGGGAAAAAAATCATATCATTAAAATTCATGATGAAAAAGAAAATATCACCACAGACACTACTAAAATACAGATGATAATCAGAAACTATTTTGAAAATTTATCCTCCAATAAAATGGAAAATCTCAAAGACATTTCTAGAGACATATGACCTATCCATATTGAATGAGGAGGATGTAGAAAATTTATTCAGATAAATTTCAAGCAATGAAATGGACGATGCCATTAAAAGCCCAGGACAGACAGATTCTCAGCTGAGTCTACTAGACCTTCACAGAAGAACTAACACAATCCTCCTCAAATTATTCCATAAAATAGAAAAGGAGGGAACCCTTCCAAACTCATTCTGAAGCTAATATCACCCTGATACCAAAACCAGACAAAGACACATCAAGGAAAGAAAAATCCAGACCAATATCCCTAATAAACAGATGCAAAAATTCTTAATAAAATAATAGCAAATTGCATACAAAAACATATTAAAAAGATAGCGCACCATGATCAAGTGGGGTTCATCCCAGGGATGCAAGGTTGGTTCAACATACGGAAGTCAATAAACATAATTCACCACATCAGTAAACTTAAAGACAAAAATCATATAATTATGTCAATAGATGCAGAAAAGCATTTGACACAATACAGCATTCATTCATGTTAGACACTAGAAACTAGGCATAGTGGGAACATACCTCAACATTGTAAAAGCTGTATGCGTTAAACCCAAGGCCAACATCATTTTAAACAGAAAAAAACTGAAAGCATTCCCTCTAAAAACTGGAACAAGACAGGGATGCCCTCTTTTACTACTTCTGTTCAACATCATCCTTGAAACTCTAGCTGGAGCAGTTAGGCAAAAGAAAGAAATTAAAGGGATATGAATAGGAAAAGAACCACTTAAACTATCCCTATGCCTATCTGCTAATGACATGATTCTACATTTAGAAGACCAAACAAATTCCACCAGAAAATTTCTAGAACTTATAAACTAATTCAGCACAATAGCAAGATATAAAATTAACACCCATAAATCAACTGTGTTTCTATACACCAATGATGTATAACATGATATTCTTCAGCTCCAGCCATTTATCAGCAAATGCCATAAAGTCATTCTTCTTTATGGATGAGTAATACTCCATTGTGTATACATTTTCTTCATTCATCTGTTGAAGGGCACCTAGGTTGGTTCCACAGCTTGGCTATTATGAATTGTGCTGCTATAAACCCCAATGTGGCTCCATCACTGTAGTATGCTGATTTAAAATTCTTTGGTATATATATATATATATATATATATATATATAT
>NW_026000108.1:42063992-42211723 GCF_001458135.2 Marmota marmota marmota | reverse complement strand
GAGAAGAAGATTAACATTAAACAGGGATGAGAGGTGGGAGGGAAAGGGAGAGAGAAGGGAAATTGCATGGAAATGGAAGGAGACCCTCAGGGTTATACAAAAGTACATACAAGAGGAAGTGAGGGGAAAGGGAAACATAATACAAGGGGGAGAAATGAATGACAGTAGAGGGGGTAGAGAGAGAAGAGGGGAGGGGAGGGGAGGGGGGATAGTAGAGGATAGGAAAGGCAGCAGAACACAACAGACACTAGTATGGCAATATGTAAATCAATGGATGTGTAACTGATGTAATTCTGCAATCTGTATATGGGGTAAAAATGGGAGTTCATAACCCACTTGAATCAAAGTGTGAAATATGATATATCAAGAAATTTGTAATGTTTTGAACAACCAACAATAAAAAAAATGAATCTCCATATTGCTTTCCATAGTTGTTTCACCAATTTGCTATCCGGCCATGAATTTGCAGTCCCACCACCAATGTATGAGGGTAGCTTCCCCCCACCCCGGCCACATCCTCGCCAACTTTTTTGTTACTTATGTTCTTGATAATTGGCCTTCTGACAGTTTTTCAAGCTGACTCTATGCTTTCCAATTACAGGAGCAATGGGTGTGGCTTGTGTCTGCCACAGACAGACAGCAGAGCTCAGCACATCCCCTTCAATCAAACAATCGATACATATATACCTGCAATGCAACTGGGAAAGGCCCAATTATGCCCCAGGTGAACTATAGGTGAAGCCCCGAATGCTTTATAGAAGGGGAGCTCAGGGTCATTTCAGCCTCAGGGCATTGCCCAACACCAGTAAGAAGATTAACAAGTTAAACAATAAAGCAGCTGGGCTCTGTGATGGACTTAAGGCAGGAAGAAAACCCGTACTGAAGAAAGTTCTTCCTGCCCAGAGCAATTAATGTGGTGAACAGATGGGGAGGGGGGTGCACTATTTTTAAGCTTTAAAATGAAGATAAAATACACAAGCAATTATAATAATAAGCAATTATAATAATAAGCAATTACATTTGCATTGCAGGGGCCTCCGGGGAAGCAAGGGGGAAGAAATCCTGAAGGCTGGCACGTACTCCACCCCTGGCTGAGATGGCAGAGGGGCAAGCTTCCCTTTATTCAGAAGGTACCAGACAAGGTGGATGCTTGTCATGTGATCATGAGGTGGCATCTGGAGCGGCAAAAAAAGCACCAGGGTGTGTGTTCAATATAGTTTTATTGTGGGTTTTGTCGACTGGTGATCCATACATGGCAAAGTTCAGGTACTGCTCCAATTCACTCACAGCTGTCTTAATCCACCGGGCTGCTAGAACAAGACACCTTATATTAGGTAATCTGGAAACAACTGAAACTCACTTCTTACAGTTTTAGAGACTGAGAAGTCCAAGATCGAGGTGCCAGAATATTTGGGATCTGGCAAAGGCCCCATGGTTCATGAACGGTGCCTTTTTGTGTCCTTATATGGCAGAAAGGCATAAAAGGGACAATAGCTGTTACTCACAGAGAGGAAGAGATGGACAGGGAAGAGAATATAGGTTCCTCCAGCCCTGTTGTAAGGGCATGGATTCCATTCATGAGAGTGGACGGTCCACCCTCTGACATCCTCACCTTGGGGTTTAAGTTCCAATGCATGAATTTTGGGGAAACAAATACAATCGATCAGAGCAACCTGAGACTGAAGCCATCCTGTCTAGTTCCTCCACTATTGTTCGTTTTGCTTCTACCTATGAGCATGACCCTCCTGCGTCACCACGTCACCGCACTGACATCTCTTACATTTGTGGAGAACCTTAGATGTTCAGAACATTTTCCACGTCCCTTTTCCCATTTTATCCTCAGGATGGCTCCATGACAGGCGCTTGCCATTTGACAGATAAGGAAACTTAAGCTCAAAGATTTTAAGGTCTCATAGTTATTCCTGACAGGGTTGAAAGAGGAACCTTGAACTTCTGGGTTTTCGTCATTCTTCTATTACAGCTTACCTTCCTCTAAATCACAGAAAGTACCATCAGATATTCCTGACTGTCCTCCTGATAACTCCAGACTCAGCCTGGCTGTCCCTGGATCGGCTGGTGACACCTGCCTGACCTTGTCTCCCGCTTCCCTCCAACATGCACTCGCGACTTATGCACAATAATGCCCTCCCTAGACTGTCCTCCCCTCTTCCCTTTTACCTAATCTGATGTTCCATGTCCTTCAAGGCTCGGCACAAGTGTCTTGCAGATGTAATCTCCCACCAAAATCTGCTAATACACAAACTGCACATTTTCTAAAAAATATTTTTTTAGATGCTGACGATCCTTTATTTTAGTCATTTATTCATATGTGGTGCTGAAAATCAAACCCAGTGCCTCATACATGCTAGGCAAGTGCTCTACCACCGAGCCACAACTGCAGCCCCAGAACTGCACATTTTAAACATTTAATTGTATTTTATATAATTTGTACTAAACCATAGTTGTTCAATTATTTGTTTTTTTAAACTTATTTGTTCTTTCTGGATATAAATGACAGTAGAGTGTATTTTGTCAAATTAGACATACATAGAATAAGTAAAACTTCTCCCAGTTAGGATCCCATTATTGTGGTTGTATATGATGTGGAGTTACATTGGCCGTGTATTCATATATAAAGATAGGAAAGATGTGTCAGATTCATTCTACTCTCTTTTCTATTCCTTTCCTCTATCCCTTCCCTTATTCCCCTTTGTCTAGTCCAATGAACTTCTAATCTTCTCCTCTCTCTTGTGGGTTAGCATCCATACATCAGAGAGAACATTCTGCCTTTGCTTTTTTGGGACTGGCTTGTTTAACTTAGCATGATATTCTCCAGTTCCATCCATTTACTAGCAAATGCCATAATTCCATTCTTCTATATGGCTGAGTAATATTCCATTGTGTATATATACCACACTTTCTTTACCCATTCATCTGTTGAAAGGCACGTAGGTTGATTCCATTAGCTTACCTGTTATAAACATTGAAGTAAGTGACTGTATCACTGCAGTATGCTAATTAAGTCCTTTGGATTTAAACCAAGGAGTGAATTATTTGTTAAACCACATCAGTTAAATTATCTAATAATTATTTACTGTGTTAAAGTGTTGTTTCTGTTAGAAGACCAGATTTTTTTTTTTCTTGCAAAGGGTGGTGTCATCTACTTTCACTCATGAACACAAACCAGGGTCTAGCACAGAGTAGGTGCTCGGTAACAAAAGTTGGAACAATTTGCTTCGGTTTCAATACAGCACCTGACTTTGTCTGACGATCTTGTCACTGAAATGACTATAGCTAGAGGGTAAGGCAGACTTTCAGGTGCAGAGGAATTGGGGTACCACGAGGACTCCAAGGCAGAGATGGGACAGGGACCCAAGAACTGAGAATGGATTCAGAGAGAGAGAGTGGAACACACAGCAAGACAGGCACAATGCTCCTTAGAGATCTGCTGAGGAAAGGAAATCTGCTTCATGCCGGGCCAGGACTGAATGACAGGTCAAGGTTAAGTAGCTCTAGAGAGAAAGAAAGTGAGAGAGGGAAAAGGAGAGAGAAAAGAAGAAAGACAGAAGGGGACCAGACAGATCACTGGCAAACTATGTCCTAGAAACTAGTTACCTCTGTAAGGCAGTTGGTATGTGTGAGACATAACTCATCTGTTACTGATAGTGGAAAACAGCACTTATTTAAAAAATCCATATAATTCTCTAAAACATTTGTGTTTGTAAATACAGTTTTATTGGAATACAGACACTCATTTATTTAAGCACTGACTACAGCTGGTTTTGCACTACAAAGATGGAGGTGAATACATGCAGCAGTTGGCTGATCTCTACTCTGAAATCTGGTTCTTCTTTTTATGAGAAGATCACAAAGCAATTTTTGGCACGGGAGATCCAGAAGCTGTCAGCAGATTCAGAAAGACCAGGAAGTTTCCTTCTGTTACTAAAGATCATTGCTCTGATCAATGACTTTATCACTTAAGCATCCTGTCTTAATTATGTATTTGTGAAATGGAGATTCTTGTACTTGCTCTTGCGAGTTGGGCCTGCATTTCTCTAGTACTGTGTACTGTGTCTGGCCATGATTGTTTCCTGTTACTGATAAAATGTGTTCAGAAGAAATGTGATGGATAGAAGAAGAGAATGAGTTGCTTGTATAACTGTCAAAAAAGTTACAGCAACAATTTATCTGACCAGAAAGGAAGTAGCAGAATTGGTATTTTTTTCTTTATTTTTTTTTCTTTTTCTTCCCCTGTGGTGGTGGGGATCAAACCCAGGGCCTTGCACATACCAGAGAAAGTTATGTTCCCAGCCCTGGAAATAGCAGATTTTATATTAACAAAAGGATAATGCTCACATTTAATTTTCTACTTTTAATGGAATCTTTTCTTAAAGGGATCCCTAACATTTTACTTATCCACAGAACAAAATTTTACCCTCTTTTTGCTGACTCAGAATCATCATAATAAAATTTATTGCCCTCTGTGATCACCAGGGACAGAGGCTAATTGAGCTAACTCAAACACGTGGAGAAAAGAAATTTTATGGTTCTTGTATTTGCAGTTCTCCTCCCTCATTCTCAGGGGCCATTCTGCAGTGGGACACCAGGACTGAAAAGTGATTTAAATCAACTACTAAACTCATGCCAAAATTCCTAGACCCCCAAAATGTGCCCATATCATGGAATGGTTTGACCTAGTTTGGTTCACCAAATCATCAAATATTTACAATGTACCTCCTCTGGGCCAGTCATAGCCTTAGTTTCAATGGTGAATTAATCATCATCAGTCATCACCGATCATAAACCAGGATTTTTGTCTTTAAAACATATCTTGGTAGAAAACCCCAGGTGACTGCATGTGGAGGAGAAGGTCCCACTTCTTACAGCTTCACCTGTTGCCACTCGTCTTACAGAGAGCTATCGCAGAAAACTTCATATTTCACTTTCAGGACTCTACACACGTCTTCTTATTTACTGCATTTTTCTGATGACCCTGAACAATATCTAAACGAGCAAGTACTGAGTTGGAAGAGGAGTCCCAACATTTGCTCTCCAGTGAGGATTTGGTTTTCCAACAACAGTGATCAGGGGCAGTTCCCAAGAGGGAGTTCCATCTAAAAATGAAGAATCCCTTGTTTTGTGCAGCTGTATTTCACAGAATCATATTACTACTCATGTTCTGACTGTGAAGTGCTTCCCAAAGGACCAGAAGTCAGCAGGTAGACTAGACCTGCTTCTTCGGCTGCACTACCTTGTCATTCCCACCTCAGCGCCATCACAATGAACCAAAAGAAAGTCCTGAAGGTGTCTATCTAATCAAGCACAGTGAGTCAAGCTCCAAGGCTTTCTTTATAAGAAGAATTTAATCATCCCAAGACTCACAAATCAAATATCATGCAAAAGAAAAGGGGGATACTTGGGGAACGAGAAACATAAAAGATAAACAGAAGAAAAGAGAAATAAATGAAAAACAGATAAGGAGAAAAGGGTTCTTGGAGCTAGAGGGAGGTGAAGGCAAGAGAAAAGATAAACGCGAGCACAGTGGGGTGAACCTATAGTCTAGGCTACTCAGAAAGCTGAGGTAGGAAGATAGACTTGAGTCCAGGAGTTTAAGACCAGTTCTCTCTTTAACAGAGAGAACTCTCCAATAAATAAATAAATAAATAAACAAACAAACAAATAAATAACAAATCATGAAATGGAAAAATGGATATCATTCTTTACTTAGATGATAAATGCAATTTCAATAAAAAGAATAGTGTAGAAATCTCTGGAAAAAAAAGAAGGGTAAACTAGCCCTACCAGATGTCCAAATGCTTTACAGACCCACGATAATTACAACTATGAAACAGTTGCCTGAATAGGAAGTCCCCCCAAATAGACCAAATACACTGGAAATTTAATATGTGATAAAAAATGGCATCTTAAATTTGTAGGCAAAGATAGACCATTCAATAAATGTTGTCAGGCACCTGGATGGCTAACTGGAAAAAGGTAAAGTTAGAAATATGTTCACACCATACACCAGGATAAAGCTAACTCCAAATGCAACAAAGATTTAATAAAATAATAATAAAAGTTCTAGGGGGGTCACTGAAAAAAAAAAAAGAAAGAGGCAACTGATACTGTATGCCTCCCGATGGAAGAACACACTACTTATGAAGTAATCTTGAAAAAAAATCTAATTTAAATCCAAAAGCACCTTGACCCCTAGCAATTACAGAGGAGAGGAACGTGCAAACTATGCCACAAGGATGCAATTAGCAAAACCCAGACTGCGGGAGGCTCTGTAGGCAAACTCATCAGATGTTAAAAAAGAAAAACAGATGGAGGGAAACCTCAGGAATAAAAGAGACTTAAAGACACGACCCCTCCTTGTGCGTTAGCTCCTGCCTGCTGTCAACCTGTTCTACTCCGGAGCTCTGACCACCGTCATTACACGATCACAATCTGCTGGTTTTGTGTTTTCTCGTTCACTGGTTTCATAATTTTCTTTCTTCATTTAATTGTTCAGTAGGTAACAAATCCCCATAGGTCAGCTATTCAAAAGTGAAAAATGGCATAAAGGGGACTTTCTCCCCCCATTCCTCATGCCAGTTTCTCCCTCACCAAGATGTCACTGGTTTGAGTTCCATGTGAATCTCTCTTGAGAAATTTTTAATGCATTTGTAAGGAAATGTCCATCTACATTCTTTCATTCCCTCATAACAAATCTCTGCGCCAGGCATCCTGCTCTTGCTTTTCCTCTGGAGCATCGCCATGGTTTCCGGTACATCTTCCTGACTGCAGTCTTGCGCCTCCACACCCACACTCTATGGCTGGTAGTTTGGTCATTCCAAAAAGCACCCCCGATCATGCTGAAAAATATTCAGTGTCTTCTGCTTACCTTTAGGAACAAGTTCTGTCTCCTTCCTTCCATGGCACAACATTCAATATCTTTCAGAGTCTAGCCCTGCCCTGACCTGCTGCTTTCCTGGATTTTCACATGTCACCCCTCACTATAAATCCTGAACCCCAAGCACTACTGGCTGGATTCTGAAACCACCGGCATCTTTTTTTCTTCTTTGTCTGTGGTTTCTGCCTGCTTGAAAGTTTTTTTTCCCTCCTTCACCTAGGGGGTTTTCACTTTCTATCTGTCCTTTAAGACCCAGCTAAAATGCTACACATTTTCAGAAGCCTGCCCCCATCTCCCATAAGCAGAACTGCCAAGGACTGTGCTCCTCTAGCACAGCCATTTCCTCCTCCTGCCAGCCCAGGGCCCTTTGTTCAAACCTATGATATAGTACGTGTCATAGTCCCACGCTTTCATTTGTTTTCATCAGTATTTAATAAATGATTAATCCTGCTTTATAACCCACCTGGTGTCCTCCCCAAGGGTCCTCATTTCAAAGAATGGAATTCCAAACGAGAATATCAAAATCCAGGCTTCAGAAAAAAAAAATTGCAAGTCCACTGAAATAAATTTATTGGCTTATCTTCATTCCAGATGATCCTTGAAATCAACATCTTGTATTGTTCACACTGCACACCAAAAGCTGTAGTGGGTTGTCCCTTTCTTCCAAGAGACCCAGCAGGCTATCTGATGCTTTTGAATAAAACTAAGTTAGCCTTGCATGTGTACCAACTAAACCCCACCATCTCATTCCTCATTGAGCCAAGGGAAGCTCAGAGACCTTGTTTATGGAAAGCCTGAGAGTTGGTCACCAGAGCAAAGACTTGAAATCACATGTCCTGTCTAATTGGAGTCCTCTGCTCATCTCCCAGAAAGCAAAGGATATCTCCAATGGTCTCATTTTCCTTGTATGTTTAGGAGTATGTATTTGAGCTTATGGGGAAAGTAAGTATTTGTCTGCAGAAACACACTCCATCAATGACAAGGACACAGGTGTGGCTGCCGATCCACCCGTGGAAGTGCAGGAGCTTGTGTAATCAGCCCTGCGACCAGCACCCTGCCTACAGGGTGCTGGAGCCGACAGGCAGGCTCCTGAGTTTCTCCCCGCTTTTCTTTCTTTCACTCAAATACAATATCCATTCTTGTATTTCTTCCAACAAACATTCTCAGTTTCCTCATCTTACCTTCCTGCAGTGATACACTCGACTGCCTCAATGCACCAAATGTTTTCATAGATTAGGTCACATCTCTTATCCATAACCTTTTCTGGCTTTTTACATGTGAGCTAAATCACTACTGTCTAACTACCTGCCAGAATCACTACTATCTACCTATCACCTTCTTATGTACCAGAAACCCTGGAATCACAGGATTTTAAGCAGGAAAGTATTTCAGATATCACCTAACGAGCCAATGCCCACACTGAATGGTTAGTAAATAGAAAGATGAATATACTTGTTCAAGATCACATTAACTGACTGCAGACCTTGATCTGAATCGGTTTTCCTGAAGTCTAGTTCACTCTTACTTCTCTCACATCAAGCTACCTCCATTCCTTCCATTTTATTTCCTTAATCCTCAATACTGTGTTTAAATTGTTTCACAACAAACTATGGTGCAGCCCCGAGAATCCTCAAATGAAGGAGTTTACTGCTGGCAGGACCATCTTCTTGAAGCATCTTCAAACACCCTCAGGCAATGAGTGGTAGAGAAGGAGGACAGAGGCCCGTTTTATTCACCTTCAGTTAGATGAGTCCCTCTTCATTCAATTCACCTGACACTCAGAAGATTCTGAGGTGACCCACTATTGGTTCCTTCATAACATCTCACATTCAGGAAGCTACACTCAGAGCAATCAAGGTCAAAATGCAGATCAGGCTCTACCGCAACCACTTGGCCGACTGACAGGAAAGATGGTAGATTTATAGCTCAGTGTTACACTCCAAACTAAATGAAAGGAATAATTTCATGATAAAATAACTTGTGGAAGTCTTCATCCAAAAACCTTGTTGGGTACAATTTTTTTTTTTTTTGGTCTCTGTTATGAGAAGGTAGTTCCTGCACATTCAAGTAGACACCTGCTATGGATTGATTGATTTATGTCTCCCCCCACCCCCCAAAAAAAAAAAGATAAGCTGGACTCCTAACACCTAGTACCTCCGAATGTGACCTTATTTGGAGAGGGTCTCTAAAGAGGTCATCATGTTACAATGTGGTCCTCAGGGTGGGCTGTAATTCAATATGAGTGATGTTCTTGGAAAAAAAAAAAGAATTTGGGCAGAAACAAAGTGAAGACACAGGGAGAGGATCAGATAAGGCCAAGGAACACCCGAGCCTGCCAGAAGCCAGGAGAGAGGATGGAACAGATTCTCAGAGCAGTCAGAAGGAACCAATCCCGCCCATTCCTTGATTCTGGACCTCTAGCCTACAGAACAGGGAGGCCAGCGATTTCCATTGTTTAAGCCACCACTTTGTGGTACTCTGCTATGGCAGACCTAGGAAACGAATCCAACGTCTGACGAGCAATGAGCCTCCAATAACTCCCAGCCAGCGTGGCCAGGATCAACTCCCAGTCAAGAGGGACAGCTCTGAATGCTAAGAGAGGCACATCGCTTAGCGTACTGCACAAAATAAATCTAAGAGAGTTCTACTTCACAATGATTTTCATGTTTATGAAAAGGCTAATTTTAAATGATGCATCTCTTCAAATCCTACACGGCCACTGTGCCCGACCAGAGTACAGAAAGCAGTGCTACACGGGCATCACACACACTCACACACAGAGTATGGCCCTGTATTTGGTCTTGAATAGACTGGAAGTTCCCATAGTGGCTGGGACTATGATTTCAACCGATTCCTGTCAGTTTAACAGATGAGATTGTTAACAGCTGCCTCTTCAATACACAGCATTGTCTTTAAAAGACACTCAGAGTGAATTACAATTAAATTACAGAGCTGTCAAAGAGGGTTATCATCATAGCATTTATTCACCACATTTACAAGCCAGACAGATACAAAAGGAACTGAAAACTGAAGAAAAAGGACAAAACACCGGCTCCACATTACTTACCTCAGCAGGCAATCTGGGTGAGGGGAGAAGAGAAGACAGACAGATAGCTATGATGCGGAGGGTCCCTATACAGCAGCCTCTAGAGGGTCTTCCATTCCAGAAGCTGGAGGTGCTGCAAGATGTCATCTGGTGGCAACCCCTCTCTCCTTCACAGTTGAAAAAAACAAGGGCCAGCAAGGTGTCATGACTCACCCACAGCTACGGACAAGCAAGGGAGGAGCTGGGACCGAACCAAGAGCAAGGGCTGCTCCTGCAGGGGGCCAAGCAAGGAAAGCAAAACCAGGACAGCCAGGCCCAGGGCCTTGTTTTGCTCTCAGCTATAAGCGCATATTAATTTACCCCGCAGTTATTAATCATGCAGCTCTTTTGGGAAGCTTGGAAATCGTCCCCACTTTTCCTGCTAAAATGACACAAGATAATAGAGAGGAAAAATATCCTCAGCTGCCATTTATGTTAGTCAGTTCTCTTGCTAATCAATAATGCATTTAGTACCACCGGAAGACCGGTACAACTCACTTAGTCACCTTCAACCTCAGCATCCTCAAGATAAATTGAAGACAGCAATGCTTATGAAGTGAGGAACTCCTCGAATTAAAGAACAACAACAACATCGAAACACACACACAAAAATAATTAACTAGATCATCATTTGTGGTTTCAATCAAGCAACCAAAAAATACCTACTGTGTTACCTCTATGTATGTGTAAGACATTGTGCTAAATACTGTCAGGGACACAGAGAGGACCCAATTTAGGCTCATCCCTCAAGAGCTCATAGTTAAGCTGAACAGACAAGATACACAGAAAGATTAAGCACAACACGTTGGACATGGTGGCACAAAGCAAGTTCAAAGCTAGCCCCAGCAAAAGCAAGGTGCTCAGCAACTCAGTGAGACCCTGTCTAAATAAAATACAAAATAGGACTGGGGATGTGGCTCAGTGGTCGAGTGCCCCTGAGTTCAATCCCCAATATCTCCCTCTGCCAAAAAAAGATAAAGTAAAACACCACACTCTAGATGCACTATGATAAATGACTAATTCAGTTATATACACAAGTGCAGAGGACTGAATGTTCATGTCCTCCCAAATTCATATGTTAAGAACTTAGCCCTACCCAGGTAATGGTATGGGGAGGTGGGGCTTTGGGGAAGTGATTAGGTCATGGTTAGTGCCCTTATAAAAGAGGCCACAGAGAGACCCTTTGCCCTTTCTGCCCAGGGAGGTAACAGTAAGAAGAGTTGTGGAAGGGGGACCTTACGAGATGCTGAATTTGCCAGCACCTTAATCTTGAACTTTCCAGTCTCCTGAACTATGAAAAATAAATGTCTTATTTGTAAACCACCCTGTCTACAGTATCTTATTATAGCCACTACAACGATCTAAGACAAGAAGTTCAGACAAGGAAGAAATTACCTAATTCTAATCAATTTCTCACCTTTTCTTACCTAAATACGACCATATGTGGTAGCTTTCTTATTGTCTTTAAGTTTACCTAAAATTTTCCCCTAAAATTCTTCTCTTTTTTTGCAGTACTGGGGCTTGAATCCAGGGCTGACATATGTTTGGCAGGCACTATACCACTGAACTAATCTCCAGCTCTAAAGATTTTATTTCTAAAGTCATTCAATTTACCTTCCTTTCCACTAGTTAGTGGTATTTACATTATATACAAAGCACACATACACACACACCCTAAAAAAAAATCTCCAATCTAAACCCTTGCTTGTGACAGTGGAAGTAATCTCTAGGGGAAAAAGAGAAAACATCTCTAACGTTTCTACCTAGCATAACATCTGGGACTTTACAGAGTTGTTCTGTGAATTAAGACTAAAGAGCAAGTACATGACATTATTCTCCTCTCCTGTGTTTGGGGCAGACATCATTTATTGATCAGGTCGTTCTTTTCCTGCTCACTACACATACAGCCCCCACAATAGTTCTTAAAACAGTATATCATAGGCAGCCAATTGGCAAATGATCAAAAGTGATTTGTGATAGAAGCCATCTGCAATTAAAGTCAGATTCAGAGTGTAACCTCGTAATAAGGGAATTATGTCACACATCATTTAGTGTTCTGGGTTCAAAATGTGAGGAGTGGAATTTGATCTCAAAGATAAATGTGATGCAGACTGACAGCTGTCACCCAGCATCCATTCTTCATTTCCTCAACAATGCTGAATCCCACGACTTGTAGCTGGGCCCCTGGGCCTGCTATAAAGTTCATAGGCAAGTTCTGGCTATTGGCATATAGCAATTTCTAGGATGTGTGCTTAAAGGAAAGGCAAATGCCATTTTTCCCTCCCCTTCCTCCATCATGCTGCCTAGAACACGACATGGTGGCAAGCCGTTGTGGACCACATGTGCGAGAAACAGGTCCCAGATGTCCTAATGGAGGAGAGTCACATTACTGTCCCTGAACCATCTACTCCAGAGCTATTATAAGAGAAATACATGGATTTCCATGTTATTTATACTACTGTTATTTTTAGGTACTTGCTTTTTATGGTCAAGCTTATATCCTTGACAAACTTGGCACATATTAATTTGCACCAGTTTAGTGATCCAACTCTTGTATAAAAACCAAAGCACTGGGGAAGAGTTAAAGGATGTTTTCAAATAAAAATACATTTTTTTAAAGGTTAAAATCCCACATTTCTAGAATTATAGATTTATCCAGAGAAAAGGTAAGCAATCAGACATACACACATTATATGAGATCTTTGTTCATATCTCTGTTCACCTAGAATATCTTTAAGTCTAAAGAAATAATACTGAACCACAGAACTACAGACAAATCTGAAACAAAGCTGAGGATCTAAATAAGTGAATACAAGACAGTCTTCCATAGTGGACACTGGACTTCCAACCTCCAGCATGGACGTGTGTGCAGACACACGCTCTCACACACACACACACTCACATGCAAACAGACAAGATACTTAAACGGTTACAAGAGAGTTTAGAAGAGTTCTTGGGGCCTTAGTAGTAGTCCATTTTGGATGACTGTGGCTCTGCTAGCTCTTGTCCTATGTCAACTACTCTTTGGTTCTTCTGGAGTCTGAGCCTGAGGCTGCACGTTCATGTAGCACGCAACTAAGCCCTGCTGATGCTCTGGTGGAATTCACAGAGGAGCTGTGTGCAGGGGTTTACAGGGTCAACAAGAACAGAATTCCACCTCCCATAATTCTTCCTGGTGTAGGCATTATTTATTTTTGGTGGGTGTGAGCAAGGAAGGGAATCCGATGCCTTTTTAATCATTAAAGTCAGATCTAATTTAAAATGTTTTTTAAATTTTAGTTGTGGATGGACACATTTATTTATTTTTATGTGGCATTGAGGATCGAACACGGTGCCCCACACATGCCAGGCAAGTGCTCTACAACTGAGCTACAAACCCAGCATGATTATTATTATTTTTTTAAACCTTTCAAGAACCTGCCTATGGTTCTTTTTTTCTCTTGCCTCAAACCTTACCTTCCCCTGCCTTGAGCTTAAACAAAGCTAGACCAAATACTCTGAGGATTATAATGATCCATTTTTCTTTTTTATTGGTTTAAATTCTTTTATTTGTTGAAAAATGCATCCTCTTAGGAGATCTAAAACCCCACCAACTTAGAACAGAAAGACAGGAATCTGACAGATCTGTCTGCCTGCTACTGAAGAAACTCATTCGGTGAAGGATGGATTATCAGATCCCAATAATAGACAATTTTAATCATAAGAAAAGGAACTTTTAAAATACAACCAAAGCAAACAACCAATAAGAAGGGCAAGGAGCTACAGACCATGGTGCAAACCTCAGAGGCCTAGGTACTCCAGGACCCCAGATCAAGGGATCTGGACTGTCGTGTGGGAACTCTAAAGGAAAAGGGACCTTTCAGGCTGGCAGTCTTCCACTCCACGGCAAGGATCAGCCAGGTGTTCCTTAGGTGTGGCACTGTTTAGGTTACACAGGTTGTTCCCTGTATGAGGATGCCCAGCCAAGAATGCTCAGGTGGGTGTCTCCAGCTTGCCTGCCACTTAGACCTGCCAGGTAGGTACCCTGACAGAGGGCTGTATCCATCTGAGAGGAGAGCAGTGTTTTCTGAATGTGAGGAAGGCTCCAACTTGTGGGCCACAGGCTGCATCCTCCAGGGAGGACACCTGTCCGTCATTCTCTCTTTTTTAAAGCTCTGCAATTATTAGTTCATTAGTATTATCTGGAACTCAGGTATTTAGTATTCCTCTTGAGATTATACAAACAAATGCAAATAGAAAGAATCCAAGTCAAAATTATGTTAATAAAACAGCACTCCGTCACAAAAGTGTGTAAAAATTACAAGAATGATATTTTTAAAACAGTGGCACTTTAAGAGAATGATCTCAAAAACCACAACATTGTCAAATGGTTCCCTAAACTGCTCAGTAGATAAACAGGACTCTAATGAATGAATCTGGGTTTTGTGAAGAAGAATCAAAATCAAATAAGCTGGATAATTGGTACAGATGCAAATTTTTTCCCTCGTGTCTATTCTGATTTATGAAGGGGCAAACTACAATAAAGGAAAATATACCCTACTTTAAATGTGGCATCATAATTTTAAAAGCTGGCCCAATTAAGTAAAAATACTTTTAATGGAGTCTCAAGTTTTCTGAGCAGTCCATATTTAGATAAATGGGAAAAGGCATTTACAGGCAGCACTTTCAGAATCTTCGATGAGACAAATCTCTACAAAAAATTGAATATGGCAGTCTTATATTTTAAGCTCACGCTTTTGGGGACACATTCCCGGGTCTTCTTCAACATGAGAACTACAAAATATAACTGCCATTACATGGCAATGGCAGTTAAAAAATATAGTGTCCTCGTGTAAAGATGAGAACAATTTTGCTATTAGTTTTTCCAGGATTGACTTTCAGAGATCGTCTGATTTTAATAATCTCATGCTGTGAGTAGAGCTGGTTACTCTTCGCTTTGGAAACGTAAGTGGGCTCTGTGAACTTCTTTACCCACTGATTAAGGTTTTGGAATTTCAGTTATGGATGAAAATATTCTCAATTTAACTTTCATTACTCTCATCGTGACTTTCAGGGTATGTAGACAAAAGCTTTTATCTTTATGAAAAGATAAACACTGTAATAATTCACGTGACCAAAAATGGGCGAAAGGCAGTCTAGCTTTCCCACAAGAAGAATAATTTTGGACCTATGGAAAGGACAATACTAATTTTTCAAACAACTGTATTTACTTAGAAGCATTCATTTAGAATTTCAACAAAACAGATGCAATTTTCTTTTCTTTCTTTCTTTCTTTTTTGCAAGTAGTGATATTCGGTGAGCAGAACAACAATTATTTTGTATAAGCTTCATCATGACAACTGAAGACAAAAACACTACCATCCTCATATGTAACTAACCAGTTTGTGCTGTGCACCAACAGGAACCTGCTTTAAATTTCCATCCCAATTTACAACCCCCATACTGCACCAGGCAAGGTTGGTGACTATTGAAAATACCACCAGGACAGGCTTTCTAAAGACACATTTAGTATTTATACCCCCCCCCCCAAAAAAAAAAAACACCGTACAATTTAAAAACAAATCTTATACAAACTTATATTTCATTTTTTTTCTTTAAAAGGACTGATGTGTGTACAGGGTGGTTAAATGCTTTATATATAAGGAAAAAAATGACTCTAGAGCAAATTAATTCATCCTCCTCTTCACCTTCCACCTCCTCCTCTTCCTTCTTTTTCTTTCTTTTTTTTTTAACCTCCATAATTCCCTTTTTCACTGCATTGGGTTTTTCCTTTAGCTTGTGAGACAGCAATAGCCTTTTTCTATTTCTCCTTCAGCCCGGGAGCTTTCTTTTAGTAAGGCTGATTGTCAGCTGCAGCAGTGTGATTCCATGTTACTCCCAGTTTCTTTCCAACATCACCAATAGACAGGCTGGGTGCTATCCTTTGATTTTTGGGTGATACTCAGAACAGAACAAGAAGGCCAACGGAGGCCTCTTGGGTGCACTGGGAACCTTGAACTTCTATCGTGTTCCCCTTTAGTATAGACAGAGGTTTTATTTCTCTTTCATAATGGGCCTTGTCAGCCTCCACCATGTCTTCAAATTTTCCTTTCCCTTTAGCAGACATGGTCTTCACCTCTCTGAGCACTTCTCAGAAAACTCTGAGAAGGTGACCAAAGCACACGGGTGCTCCTTCTTGTGCTCCTCCCTGAAAGTTTGCACAAAGATTGGGCATGGTGACATTTTGCTTCTAGGTTTCCTGGAACTCCTTTGCCCATATTAAGTTGTTTTTCCCCATCGAGGCTGGGTCGCTGGTATGGCTTTTACTTGCCCCTTACTGTCTCTATGGAGCTCAATGCACTGCAGTGGCTGACATCTTTCCATCATCTCAACGAGAAACTCTGTTCACAAGTTACTAGGCCACTGGCCCTGTCTGGAGAAAGTACTAGATGTACTCTGAGGAAAAAGAGGAGGACTGGGGGTACTACCTGTGCATCCTCTCTTGGTAACAGGATACTTCCGGTCAGGAAGTGAGGCTAAGGTGGGCAGAGCCAGCTTAATGGGTAAACCTTCTGTGCAGTTGCAAAGGGCCCTTCACTAGTTTTAATGCTTTGCATTCACCATCTTAAATTCTTAAGATTTTGCACTGGACCCCACAAATATTGGAGCTGTTCCTGAAGTTCAGGATGATAGACTAATAAGGGCTGTGAAGTCAAGAATACTCAGTGCTATTGCCTCTGGGGACACAGGTCCATATGCAGTTCAAGATTGCAGGGCGAAGGCAATCTAGGACCTCAAGACCCAGAGCCTGAATGGAAAAAGAAGACTTAAGTAGCACCATCAGGGATCAGAACCTTAGGAGGAACAACTCCATAATCCAACTGCTCTTCCTAGAACTGGGGGCAAATTGTAGGAATCACTCAGTGAAGAATTACTCTCCAAGTACCGAACAACACAAGGGCTTCTGGTGTTTGGTGATGGTCCCTTCCACTCTTGGCCAGCCACAGATTATGGCAGCTGCCCTTGTAGGACAGCAGAAGGGAGAAATGAAGAAATTTCTTTGTTGGCTGGTTTGATCGCTGACACCTCTACTCCCTTCTTTAACAATATTAAGTTGTGGGGTTTGATTGGTAAGCATGTCTGCCTGTCAATCTCCCTCAATGAAACCTTTCAACAGTTCTATCCTTCTCTTTTATTTAAGATTTTTATTTTAATGTGCAATAGTACCAAAAACTTTCTGTAGGAATTATTCAAGAAATTTCATTAATGCTGTATGTATCTCCTGCTAATTCAGCAATGAGACAAGTAGTTAGGGTGAAGGGTGTTCTTGTAGTGAAAATAAAATTAAAATCTTTCAAAATTTCAAATTGGCAGCATAAGCAAGGCTTTGAGACTTAGCCCACTATTATCTCTAGGTGATGGAATCATAGACAATTTTTATTATCATGCTTGCACTCATTTATTTTCAAAAAGTTTTCTGGGATGGGTGTGGTGGCACACGCCTGTTATCCTAGTGGCTTGGGAGGCTGGGGTAGGAGGATCATGAGTTTAAATAAAGCCAGCCTCAACAAAAGTGAGGGGACCCCCCCAAAAAAAACATTCTAGTGATCATGTATTACTTTTATGATTATAAAACTGAAAAAATATTTCAAAAGATTTAACCATAAAAAAGTATTTCTATATGCTTTGGAAACACCTTTTTCTGTAGAAACTGCTGATAGACTATTAGAAATTATTTTTACCTATTCATTGAAGCTGGTTCCTTAAGGACTTGGCAGTATGTTGATAGCCTGGCTCAAACTGTTGTAATCTGTCATCTTTGAAAGCCTTAAGAGTGATAATTTTTAAAATTTTGAGTTTGAAAACCAGAAAAAAAGTCAAAATCACTCATAACCAATCAACTGAAAAAAGCATTATATAAAATAAAAAGTAAAATGCCCTCCAACCCTAATTTAACACATAAACAGGCTGATCTACAAATACACTTTACAAATAAAAGATGAATTACAATTTCTGCTTTTTCACATAGAAGTATATCATGCACATGTGAACCAGACAGAAATAGATGGGTACCCTGTCCTTCCACTATCTGTTGACACCACGATTTATTTAGCCAATTTTCTCATTGCTGAACAATACATTATTTCTAATTTCTTGCTATTTCAAATATGGCTTCAACGAACAGTCTTGCATATGTGTTTTTACTTCTAAATTTCATTTTATTTTTTGAAATGGGGTCTTGCTATCTTGCCAAGCTGGCCTCAAACTCATGGGCTCAAATGATCCTCCTGCCTCAGCCTCCTGCTAGCTGAGATCCTTGGTCCATGCACCATGTTTGGCTGTACGTGTATTATTATATATGTTATTATTTTCGCAGAATTATCAATAGGGTTATTGCTTAATTAAAGAGGATAGAAATGTTAAATCAGACTAAGGGCAACACTGGAACTGGGCACAGTGAAGAAGTGAGTTCTAGCTCAGAAGGGGGCACGGAGCAGTGAGTGTATTAGTGAACCACAAGAGAAAGATGAGCTGGTGGGTGAACCGATAGTGGATATCAGTACACGTCCAGAAGTTTCAAAATGGCCAAAATATGTCTAAAACCAAAAAGATTCTTGGGGGATGAAAACATTTTTTCAAGAGTCATGTTAGGAACAAATTTTAAAAATTGATAATGTTAAGTGCAATGAAGGATTTGGGAAAGTAGGTACTTATACCTACTTATACCTTATGAGAGTGTAATTGATCAGCCTCTTAAGAGGCTAATTTAATAGCAATTTATAAGATTTAACATTTGATTAATTTATGCTTTTACTGTTTCACACCCTTGTACACAGCAATCAAAGACATCTAATGGCTATTAATGACCAACAGCTCAAAGGTTCCCAGGACTCTGAGAAGTTCTAACACAGAGATGGTTACAGGATAGCATCACACCACCGCATCCACCATGTCCAGTTAGGTACATACACAGCAGAGTCACAGCACACCTGGGCACACTGTGGGCAGCCTTAAAGAGACAGAGCCATCTATTCTTATAAGAGATGGTTAAAGTAATTACAGACAACACACTCATTAGTCCATATAAAAATATATGGATGTTTAAAAAAAGCCAAACCAAAACACATCCCCCCAAATGACAAGAGTTTGCTTTGAATGGCCTTTTCTTTAAACTCTGTCTTTAAATGTCATTTTTATTCCATTATTTAAAAAAGTTTTGATTATGAAATTTGTGATAATGGTTGCTTAGCTATGAATATAATAAAAATAATGATTTCTATACTTTTAAAAGTATAGAATTGAATTTTATTGTGTGTGTGTGTATATATATATTTATATATATATTATATCTCAATTAAACTGCATTTCTTTTTTCTGATAGGAGTCTCACTATTTTGTCTAGTTGTTATTGTTTAAAGTAAATTTTTTTAAAGAGAGAGAGAGAGAGAGAAAATCTTTTATTTATTTATTTTTTTTGTAGATGGACACAACACAGTGCCTTTATTTATTTATTTTATGTGGTACTGAGAATCAAACCCAGGTCCCGCCTGTGCTAGGAGAGCGCTCTACCACTGAGCCACAATCCCAGCCCAAAAGTAAATTTTAAAAGCGAAAAGACTATTTATTCTATGGGAATGTGGTACATAGGAGGTCTGTACACTTCCTGTTTAATTTTGCTCCAAACATAAAATTGTTTTAAAATATAAAGTCTAGTTTAAAAAAAAAACCAATGGTGCACTTTTTGTTAAATTTGCATTAATCTTATGTTAAAAATTCTGGAAGGCAGTAAAAGCTGTAGCAGGCCAAGACTCCGACCCCTTGTTTTTGGCAATGGTATCTGAAGAGCATTTAGTTGAAAGTGGCTTCTTAAAAGTGTCACTGACGTGAGTGTCAGCATATTGGGAAACTTCTGCGTTCTGGATCTGAGAGCAGAGAGATCTGCTTTCCCAGGGTGCTTTGTCTTAGAGACAATCACTCCTCTTCCTACTCTGGCTCAGCTTCTGGGTTTCCAGCTGATGATTAATGAAGATTTCATTGTGTTGAGCTATTTCATATAAAAAATTAAGTTCTAGGTTAATTAAAAAGCCACAGAGAATAAATTAATTCCATTTGTCAACAGCATACTATAACAAACGACAGTTCTCTGGGGACTGGCTATTCTATTAGAACTTTCTGTGTGAATGCTTAAGCCACACAGAAAGGGAGGACTTGAAATGATATTACATTTAAGATGGTTTAAAAGAGAAGACAGAGTCATCTCCAAGATGGATACGTGAAATTGGCTTACAGTAATGAAATTGGTAATAATAGACTTCGGAATGAGAAAGTTTCTACTCTCTGAAAGGAAATAGAAGCTGGTTCATGCTTATAACCCCAGGGAGTCGGGAGGCTAAGGCAGGAGGATCACAAGACTGAGGCCAGCCTGGGCAATTTAGAGAGATCTGTCTCAAAATAAAAAGAAAAAAACTAAAAAGGGCTAGGGACGTAGTTCAATGGTAAAGTGCCCCTAGGTTCAATCCCCAGTACCAAAAAGAAAGTGGGGGGGGGTAAGAAAAATAAGAATCATTATTATTCCCAAATAATGAATGGGAACAAAAGATTTTTTTTTGAGTTCTGGTGGTCTGATGTATGGAAAGAGACACTGGGATCCTAAGAGTCAGAGTTTAAATTAACTTTCACAGGTGTAAAATCTGTCCTTGAAGCTCAAGGAAGGGAAAACTTGTCTCTCTGGAAAGACACTTCTTGCTGTTGTTTCTTGTTTGTGTTGAGAGAGTTCTTAGGGAGTGGGGCATAAATCACATCAACACTGGAAAGACCTCAAGCTGGAAACATCAGATTCTCTCTAACCACACCTGTTCCTCGCACCTAAAGTAACTTAAAAAGCACGTAAAAGGTGCCATTAGAACATGAATGTCCTTACGATGAAGGTTTCCAAGTTGGAGCTGGTGGCCTGTTGTACACGGAATGGTCTTGCCTGCCGTGCGTGTGCCTCAGTCAAGATGTGGGACTGACTGCCCCCCAAATCCACTCCATGTCAAAGGAAAAGGGGAGCCCCCAAACACACTCAGAAACCCAGAAGCTGATAAACTACAAGGCAGTCTACCTGATGAGTGAGTCTACAGGAGCGAGTTTTATACTGAACGCCAGCAATCTGTGGCTGCTCAGATTTATTACATCTCAGTCACCAAAACAAAAGCTAGTAGCCCCAGGTTAATACTGTGGTCTCATTTTAAAATATATTATTTTTTTCTATGCCATTGATATTGCCCTTCGACTTCAAGGGCACAAATATTATATTGTCTTACTTTGTTTAAAAAAAATTAGCAAAAGGAAGAGACAAAAGTTCTTTTTCCATTCTATGGGCATCAAAGGCACATGGCCACAGCTCTAAGAAAAATGATATTTGTGACACAGAGCATAGTACTTTGAACACAGTATGTAATAAAAAAAACTCATAAATATAGAATAAGGGCTCTTCTGGGGAAAGTTTTATGTGTCTGCCTCTCCACAGGCATGAAGTGTACCCTACAGATTTTCTCTTATTTTTCCTATGTTTTCTCCCTACTTCCATAATAGATGGCATCCTCAGCCCAAAAAACAGAGGGATTGGATTGCAAAATCTTACTGTATTATGGAAGGGTGGAATGAGATCATTTTGGATCTGCTTCTTCCCTGATTATTCCCTGATTATATGTTAGAGCCACCCTCTATTGTCAAAGACCTATGATAAAACAAATTTCCTCAGGAACAAAGGTCCTCTCCTCTCCTTTTGGGGTTCATGGCCAATGAGCAGAACAATTTCTCATGTCTCAAAGAAATGATGGCTTAAGACATACAGTAGGGTGGCACACGCCTGTAATCCCATCAGCTTGGAAGGCTGAGGCAGGAGGATCAAAGTCAGCCTCAGCAAAAGCAAGATGTTAAGCAACTCAGTAAGACCCTGTTTCTAAATAAAATACAAAATAGGGCTGGGGGTGTGGCTCAGTGGTCAAGTGCCCCTGAGATCAATCCCTGGTACAAAAAAAAAAAAAAAGAAAAGCAAAAAGATGTAAGGTGGGTATACTTTCATCTGATAATTTTTTTCATTCAAAAATAAAATTAGGTTTATCTAGGATTTAAATAAGAGATGATTGAAAAATAACAAATAATGGTAGAATTGTACAGATGAATCAGATGTACAATAAAATAAATCTGTGGTTTCTGATAGGAAAAGATGAAAAAAAATGTGATCCAGGGAGTCATATATATAATCAAGAAAAATAAAATACATTAAAAAAATCACTCTACACAACAAGGAAACGAGGAGAGTTAATAATCTTTGTAACCTCCCTTGGGATGTGGTAAAAGCTTCATTGTCTGAGTCACAGAAAATCATACTGGGGCCTGGCTTTCACAAACACACTGTAAAAGTCAAACCCTGGCCAGAGGGTGTGTGCTGGGAGGGCAGGATCCGGAGGGGAGGAAGGCAAGCCAGGGTTGGCCAAGGCAGGACTGTCTTCCCTAGTTCTCATCATCCTAATTTTGATTTCTATTTTCCTAAAGGGAAAAAGTGTGTCATCTAAACAAGCTATTTTCAACCTACTATTTGTTCGAAGGGAGAGAAATTCTATACTAGATAAATTAAAACAAGGCAAACATTATATCACACGTGGGAAATTAACCAGCAAGAATGAACTATTCTCTACATATCTCTTTTTCATCCCTGCCAAGAAAGGTGAGGTAAATCCAGCCATTGGGGCTGGTGATACAGCTCAGTTGGTAGAGTGCTTGCCTCATTATGCACAAGGCCCTGGGTTCAAACCCAGCACCACATAAAAAAAAAAAAAATCCAACCATTGCCAGTTCCCTCTCAGTCACTGGGAGGAATTTTGCAGGGGAAAAAAAGTTGAAATCAGAATCTAAAGTTAAAATGTTCTAATGATTACCAATAAAAATGCATTTTAGTTCCTATTTAATACAACATATTAGGGTAATTCTTACAAATTTAGCTGGTATTGATGAAATTAACTAAATGTCTTCCCTCTCATTGTCAATTTTTTCTTTCAAAACTAAAGCATTTTAAATGGGAATTTCTCTTTTAGATTATACACTGAATTGAGCATTTGATATCTCGGCCAATATCATTAAGCTTAGGTGCAATAAAATGACATCTTGAAGAAAAACTGAAATATTCAAGACAGCATGTCCCTTTCCCTGGGTTTTCTGCCCTGAAACATTTCTGCTCATTTAAAAGTAAGTTTTCGGCCTCTTTTTTTTTGGATACCGGGAACTGACTCTGCCACTGAGCCACATCCCCAGACCTATTTTGTATTTTATTTGGAGACAGGGTCTCACTGAGTTACTTAGAGACTCACTTTTGCTGAGGCTGGCTTTGAACTTGAGATCCTCCTGTCCCAGCTTCCGAAGCTGGGATTACAGGCATGCACCACTGTGCCCGACTTGCCTCTTTCCTGTTTGAACTTATTACTTCTGTTAGGTTGGTGAGTCCAATTCTCACTGTTGCTTTATCTTTCTAATTTAACTTCTTCTTGCACTGTGAGATGATAAATTAGATCAAGACTTTGTAAAGAGAGAATCATGAGGTGCTGAGAAGGAAGAGCTCCCCCAGGAGTCCAGTTTAGAGGGCGGGGGGCATTGCTTTGCCTGCTGCAGCTTGAGGATCATGTCTGGCTGCTCTGCTGTGTCCTAGGTGGATAAGGTCATGGTCCAAGTTACCTATGGGGAAACCCAGGCATTTCTGCACAGTAAAAAACAATAGGAAAAGATGGCTTCTGTCTCTTTAATGTGCAACTCAGAGCTGCCACTTTGTACCATACCTGAAACCCCGGCACTCAGAGCCTCATGGTGGACATTCTTTGTGAGTTTAATTTCCTCCATGGTCATGACTTTGGTAAATGTTACTGAAATGAAAAGTACAGCAGGCAAGTCTGTGAGCAGAAAGTTTACAGAAATGGGGATAAACGGGCCCCGTACTTGATTACCAACTCTGTCCTACCTCTGCCAGGGGACTGAAAGCAAGCACGTTACCTTTCACTATTCGATGCAGATAATATGTAACAGAATGGGTGAGAAGGAGGAAACAAAGGGATGCCTCTAATAAAGTTCTGAAATTATTACTGCTTTTCACAGTCTATAGAAATTGGACATCCACTGAATTACAGTCTCCATCAAATTGCTGACCCTTGTCCTGGGGGAGAAATTTATTGTATTCCTCATATCTGAAAAGGAAAGGCAGGATTAGTTGAGGGGTACTGTCCTTTTTATTATTAGCAGAACCAATGTTTATACTAAAGGAAACTATTTCATCTCCAAACCATGCATAAGAAAAATAGATCTTGCCAAATTTCCAGCCCTCTCACATTTCAACTATTATGTTTCAAAATGATCTCTAATATCCAAAGATGCATATTCTGCTATTATAGTATAATTTCTCTTAACACCCTCAGGATAAAAAGGACAGAGTTATAAAACTAAACACAGTAGCATTTTCTATTGTTCCTGAATTTCTTTTCCAGTAACTCAAAATTCTTTGTAGATATTCATTCTCATAGATGTTGTTTATTAAGAGAATACCCTCAACCAACAAAAATGATCTCTGAGACATTTAAATTTGTATTAATTAGGTCAATGCTATGATTTGGGTGTGTCCCTCAGGGGTTCATGTGTTGGAGGCTTGGTCTTCAATGTGGCAGTATTAAAAGTGATGGAATCTCTAAGTCCTGAAGAAATCCAGAAAGAAATAATAAGGTCACTGCTCTTAGAAGGGATTATAGGAGCTCTCATGGGACCCTGATTATTTTTGAGAAAGCAAGTTGTTGTTAAAGAGCAAGTCTGACCTTTCTCACCATGTGACCTCTCCCTCCACACACACTCAAGCCATAATGTTATCTGCCATGATGTGATACAGCCAAGGAGGCCCTCACCAGAGCAGAGCAGAAGTTAACACTATGTCCTTACGCCTCCACTTCTTTTCTTTATAAAGTACCTCGTCTCAGGTATTTTGTTATAGAAACATAAAAAACTAATACAGATCATCTTTATCATCCTATATTGCCTGTTATCATGTGATTCTATTTTAAGTTTTATCTTTTTAGAAAATTAAATTTCATGTGGTTTTCTATCTCATACCCATAGGTTCCTTTGGCACTCATCTTTCTCCTTGGTGTGAGTAATCACCTAAAATTATCTAACCATAATATCATATTTCTTCAAACCTCTTAGATCTTTTCTACTACCAACCATGTTTTTTAATAATATTTTTAGTTGTAGATGGACACAACACCTTTATTTGTTTTATTTATTTTCATATAGTGCTGAGGATCAAACCCAGGGCCTCACACAGGGTAGGCAAGCACTCTACCACTGAGCCCCCAACCAGTTCTGAAGCATTAATTTCCCTGCATTTCCATAAGGTTTAAACTGTTGATCTTGGGAAATTCTATAGCTTTGACCAGCTGGTTAATACAATATTCTTCCATGAAGCAATTGTGATCTCTTCTCTACATATTTATACATATGTGTTTTGACTACCCTCCCCTATTCTGGAGCAGTGGTTTCCCTACTTCAACATCACATCATGAAGTATTTCCCAAAAATAATAATATATTTTTCTCAATCTCTTCCATTCCAAGGTCTTATTTTTTTAATATTTTTTTAATTGTAGATGGACACAATACATTTATTTTATTTATTTATTTTTATGTGGTGCTGAGGATCGAACCCAGTGCCTCACATACTAGGCAAGTGCTCTACCACTGAGCCACTACCCCAGCCCAACGTTACTTTCAATATAAAATTTAAGAAAAATCTGTCTTAAATTCTCCCTTTGAGGATATTTTTCTGCATGGAGTGAACTTTCTGAGATTGTATAATACTTTTTTTGGAGTGGGGGTACTGGGGATCTAACTTGGGGGCATTTTACCACTGACCCACATCCCCAGTCCTTTTTATTTTTTATTTTTGTTTATTTTTGAGACTGGGTCTTACTAAGTTGTTTGGGGCTTGACCTTGTGATCCTCCTGCCTCAGCCTCCCCATTGCTGGGATTTCAGGCATGCACCACCATCCCCAGCCCTATAAAGTTTAGATGTGTGTCCTATAAGGTTTAGATGCTTTTTCCTTTTCCTTGTAAATCCTCCAGTCAGAGAAATATAGCCTTCTTCACTGTTCTTGGACCTCTGAAATTTAGTTCAGAATTAGAGCGCATTTATCTCAAAGCACTATATTAATTTTGTGTGTATGTGTATCACTGAAAGATTCTGCTTTGGTAATAAATGGAGGATCATTTCTATGCTGACTTTAGTTTTTTTTTGTGTTTGGTGTCAATGTTGATGGAAGCAAAACCTACCTACCTTACTGCTTGTTTTCGTAAGCCTAGAATCCAGAACAGTGCCTTCTCACATTTTCCGTAGGAGGCATTTGGCATATTTGTTCCAATGGTAAAAAGGATCATGGAAGTGACATCTTGGCTATACTTGGGCCAATGTAGAGAAAGAAATATATTTTTTATTTATATTTGTTTATTTAAATATAAAATAGGTGGCATTTTAGAGATAAGAGATTCAACCATTTTTTTTTCCTTTTTCTTTTTCTGGCTTCTAGCTCCTAGAGGAATTAAGTCTACCGTTTTCTAGAAGAGATGTCTACACTGTCCCTAGGCTTAAGCCAAAGCTTCTGGCGAATTAAGCAGCTATTTTCTAAAGTTACACTGAGGAAAGCAAAGGCAGGATTTAGAGGACCCAAGGCCCCCCTCCCACAGAGCCTGTTCACAAAGCATGACCTCTGGAGACTGTGCCCCCCCTCCCCTGCTAGTCTGGCAAACACCTTCTCTTCTTTCAGGAGGGCTCCGGTGACACCTCTGGGAAGCCCTGGCTCCCTGGGGCAGTTGTTTACTTTGCCCTTTGTGCTCTCCAGCACTCTGTGCAAAACTCTCTCAAATATCACTAATCACATTTTATCCTGTTATCTGTTTACATATCTGAATTCAGTTCAGTGAAGTTGACATTGTATTGCCCTAAGCATCTGCTAGGGCCATGCTCAAAGGCCGGAAGGACTCTAGCCTTAGGAAGGCTGGCATCTCACAGTGAGAGACAGACAGAACCCAACTACTTAGAGATCTCTGTAAGGGCAGAACAGGATGCAGCCGAGGGGGTGACCATGAACTCCTGGACGGAGGGTCTTATTTCATCCTTAGTCCTTAGCACAGAGTCTGGCCCCTAAGAAGCTCCAGATTGTAAAAGAAGAAGGGAGAGAGGAAGAGAAGCAGGAGGTGGGGAGAGGAATCACAGTATGCCTGCCGGTTACTCTGAAGGCTGGATTTTCGGGTTCCTGGAAGAGATCTTTTGGAGCAGAGTCATGATTCAGTCCTACCTAGCAGGTAACACAGAGCATGACAATCACCATCTGATGGAGACAAGCCAGCACTCGCCTTGCATTTAGCTGTGGTCCCCCAGGTGCCTGTGAATCACACTGTCCTCCCTGGAGGTCTACAGAAGACGCTTGCTGAGGTTGCCCTCGCGGGGCCACAAGCACGAACTACATCAACCTAGTTCTTTGCCTCTGCAGTACCAGAAGTTCTTCTGCCACCACAGAAGGATTTAACAAGAATTTCGTTGCCCTCAGAACCTTGTGCAACATCCATTTTCCCAATTCTCTGCCAGCTTTGTCTGTGCAGCAGTCTTAGGTTACGTAGGGCAGATGGGGAGAGGGATCACATTTCAAGTCTCTGTCTGCATCCTTGAGCCCTCCCTGAGCAGTTTCACCCAGGAGAGCCGGGAGGAGGGACCAGGGATCAGCACCCCCAGGAGATGACAGTGTCAAGTATGCCTCAAATTTTCATCTTCAAAGGCTGGTATCATCTAACTCCCTTGGGAGAGACTACGCTTTGTTGCTTAGACTAGCAATATAATCTCTAGCTATCCCAATGCCAAAATATCAGTTACAGGTTCATTTGTATGATGGGATCCACTGGAGTTCAGACCACTGGAACAATGGTGTGAGTCAGGGTTTGGGGCAAAACACCGGATGGGATTGAGCCCCACGTGAAATGAACTAAGGAAAAGTCAAATTCTCTATATCGTCACATTTTAAGTAACTTAATTCCAAACCGCTCTTTGTCTCATTAAGCTGTAAAAGGGGAGCAGATACTCCTGAAGGGGTTTTCTTCTTGGAAGTCCCAATTAGAAAGAAATTAACATTCCCATAGCACCCCAACTCTTCTCACATAATGATACTGAAAAAACAGTAAGTGATTTGCAATTAGAAATAAATGTTTTCCCAGACACAGAAGGCCACTTAAGTATAATTCCATTCACATGAAATATCTAGAACAGATAAATTGATAGGAAAATTCCAAAAGCAGATGGGTGGTTTCTAGGAGCTGAGAAGAGGAAGAAATGGGAATAACTGCTAAAAGGGTATGGTCTTTTGTTCAGGTAATGGGAATGTTCTGGAATGAGACAGTGGTGATGGTTGTACAACCCTGTGAATGTACTCAATGCCACCAAACTGTCTGCTTTAAATGATTGATTTGACGTTACGTGGATTTCACCTGAATAATTAAAAAATGTTTTATAATTAAAAGACTCGTCATTTCTCTTTGATCAACAATCTAACACCACTGGGAAACAAGGGGAGGATTTTGTTCCCATTCCACAGAGTGAAGAGGGATTAAGGAGGTCTCTCAATTCTAGTATTTGTCACCTTTTGACCTTTCTGTGTGTGAAAAGCACAGTATTTCCCAGATGTCTGTAGCACAGAAGTAATTCAAAACAGTGACCCCTGATTTGTTTGGCCACACAGTCTAACTTCACAGTCAGCATTAGTAGTGGCAGGAACAGCAACTGTTGATCTACAGTGACCAAGTGCTGGCTGGGTCATCCGAAGCCAACTGAATAGGCCTGTGTCTACCTGACAAAGCCTGACAGGCCTGCGTGGTCTAGCTGGCTGCAGGGAGCAGCGAACTGGGGTGGGAGGATACGAAAAGGGGCAATTTCCACACACTTTCAGATCAAAGCAAGTCAATGTTAACAGAGAGCAGAATGATCTTTGGAAAAGAGGCAGCATTTCTCTTTTTTGCCCTTTTTATACTTAGAAGAATACAGGCTTCAACACAGAGATCCAAAGCACGCTACCGTTCAGGGAAGAAACCCTGTAGCTTAGGGGGCATCAAAACACATTTAGAACAGAGGTGACAAGAAGGGACCTTGAAAGGAAACCATGGCCCACTCAGGAGAGGCAGACCAGGCTTGTCTGCCACCTGCCCTGTCCACACCCATCGTGGCTTTGGAGCCCTGGTCAGACAGGCCTCCCTAGCCCTCACCCACCAGCGCCTCAGCCGTTCACCTTGCCTCAGATCAACTTCTTGGTGCATCTCTACTCTTTCTGCTCTTGACCTTGGGATATTTTCTTCCTATTGCAGCTTTATCTCACGTCCCAGACTGAACACTCAGATTTGCGTGCTGGCTTTCCTTGACCAGGATTTAGACATTGCGCCAGCACAACCACCTTGGGTCACTTCGTCCACAGTCAGCCCAGCCAGGGATGTCACTTGAGGGCTATGTGTCCTCACAGGCATGGGCACTGTTGCATTCTGTTCTGATGTGTCCTTCTTCTTCTCAGGTGTACCTCTCAACACTATGTCTAAAATATGGCTCTGGTGTTGGTTCAGACTCACAAATGGCCAGGCAAGCTTCATATTTAGAAGGGGTCTTTAAATGTAATGAAAAGCAAAATTTATTAAATGCTTTCAAAATCTCCTCAATAAGCCAGCTACCTCAGTGAGCTGTGCATGCACACGCGCGTGACACATACACACACACACAATTTTTTTCCCCATGTTATGTGAGGGGGGAAAATGTATTCTTGTCACAAAATGTTCTGTAAGCCACATAAATTAATTGCAGTATTATTTCCTGGAAAAAGTCCTAAAAGAGAAAAGAAGCATCTGTTTCCTATGTTTCTCAGGCTTTGAGTTGAAACAGGCAAAGTGGGAGTGGGAGGCAGACAGGGCTCCTTGAGTGGGAGCGCTGGGCCACACGGAAGGGACTACAATCCTGACTGGGTGCAACTCCCGCCCCAGTCCAGGGCAGCTCCCCGTCAGCTCCATCCTGATATCACAGTCACATGGCACGTGGCACAGGGTCATTTTGATCTGGCTTTTTTGGATAGCTGACTCTGACTTTCAGCCAGTCATTTGCACTTTCTGAGCCGGTTTCTCCACTTAGAAGACGGGAATGGTAATCTCTATTAAGTGTTTAGGATGACTATGGCGGGTTTAATTATGGCTCCCTGAAAAGATCCCTGTTCCATAGAGAGGGACCATAAGCTTGGACATAAGGTCACTGCAGTTGTAATTAGTTAAGATGAGGTGTCACTGGAAGGGCGTGAGCCCTTAATCCCACATGTGGGTGCCCATACAGGAAGATGGAAGATGACCACTGAAGACAGACCCAGCAGAGGAGCCCCGTGACAACAGAGGCAGATGCTGGAGTGACCCAGGTGCCAGCTGAGGAGCATCAGGGACTGCCAGGCGCCACCAGAAGCCAGGAAGAAGGGAAGGATCCCCACCTCTGTCTCAGAGGGAGCATGACCCTAACTTGATTTTGGACTTGCCTACAGAACCATGAAATAATACAATTCTGTTGTAACCACGTGGTTCCTGGTACATTGTGATGGCAGCGTAGCAAAGCAGTGTGGTGATGCAGGTCTAATTTACTTAGTGTGTGCGCATGTATGTGTGTATGCGTGTGCGCGTGTGCGTGTGTGTGTGCGTGTGTGTTTTCACTGCAGAGGAAACACACCTAAGTAAACCAGGTAGGGAAGAAGGAAACTTCTCTTGTGTATCTGCCATGGTTTGAATGTGAACCCCTCATGTTGGAAACTTAATTCTGAATGCAACAGTGGGGCTTAATGAGAGCTGACTGGGTCACATCCCTATCACGGCATTGGGTTAATCAGTGCAAAAATGTATCTACTAGAAATGCAAGTTTGGCCTGTTCTTGCTTTTGCCTCTGTTGCTCCTTCACCTTCCTCCATGAGATGATGCGCATGAAGACCACACTTTTGGGCTTCTAAGCTTCCAGAACCATGAGCCAAAGAAATTCCTGTTCTTTATAAACCACCCAGTCTCAGGTATTTTGTTATAGCAGCAGAAAATGGACCGAGACAGTATCTAACCAATGGAAATGTCATGATTTCCTCTGAACCTGACATTGCCTCTCCAAATTCCCACTTACTCTGTCCTGGCATGCACCAGCTACACTCCCTCCTTATGGCCTTTGCATTAGCTGCTTCCTCTGGGAGATGCCATCTTTCCTCAGTGAGCCTCTAGCTATTCAACTTAACACTACAATGAGAACCCGTCCACCTTCAAATACTCCCAATTCCCCTTATTCTGCTCTATTTTTTCTTTTTTCCATATTCTTGCTAGTGTCTAATATCCTAATAACACATTTGTTATGTGCATTATTTATACTGTCTCCCTTCATGCTGGGACATAGTCCAAGAAGGGCAAGATCCGTGCCTGCTTTGTTCACTGATGGGACCAAGCATCTAAAACAGGACCTACTTCACTGGAGGTACTCAACAAACATTTTCTTTTTTCAATTCATCGTTCATATTTAAACAATCACATAATTATTACAGAAGCCATCTATGTACACTGCAGAACATTAGAAATAATTAAAAATTTCAATTCCCACCATCTAGTAAAATATCTAAAAATAAAATAACCGAGAGTGGGTTTTTTTTTTTAAACCTTCTTTTAAGTGACTCCCTAAGGGCTCCTATCACCTGAGAAGAAATGTCACAGTAGAAATAATACCCCTTTGCAAGGCTTGGTGTACAGATTAAGTGAACTAATGTACCCAAATACTTAACACAATGCTTGCCATGAGATCTTTTTAACTTCCATCCTTCCCCCCAACTTTCAAAGAGTGTGTGGCAGATACCTGCAGGAAACAATTCCTGCAGACATAGGAATGTAATTATCCTGTTTTCAGAAGGGAGGCCTCCCCCTCCCAGCACTTGGAGGACCCAGCCCTGTGGTCCAAAATCACCATGAGGCGTGGCCACTAACTATTCCAAGAGATTTTGTAACAGCCACAAAACAATAATCAGTGACAATGACATTTTTTATATTATATGCCCATCATCCCCATTTGCAAATATTTTCCTATGAATTTTTCTTTTATAAACAAAAAAACTGGGGTTCAGAGAATATAAGCAACTTGTCTGAGATTACTCAGTAAGTTGAAGGGCTGGGACTTCATCCTAGAATTAGAAGATCACAGTGACAAGGGTGCCTTAGCTTGATGCTTAGTGAACTACATACTATCACTTATAGACTCCCATTCAATAAGTGAAATGCTCTTCTGTCCTTCCTAGATCATGAGCTACTTCCCACCCATCCTCTACACAGGTGACTTACCTGTCGTAACAGACACAAGTCCTTTTGTGGTTGGATAATCCTTCACCAATATTTTCTTCTTGTAAAAAGGAAAATTCGACCTCAGCGGTAAGAGTGTCAGAAAATGGGGAACATCATTGAGGAAGCCTGGGAATCACTGCTCTCGTGAACTGTTGAGAAAAAATAAAACATCAAGAACGTTTTAGGTATTTTAAGATGAATCTCTTTGCCTTCCATTTCTTGGTGAAGTCAGTACAGAAGCCATGCCCTTTTGTTAGTTTTTGCTGAGGCTTTCAATCACGTGAAGTAATATTAAGTTTCATGGCTTATCCTAAATTTATTGTAGGGTTTTAAAAAATATTTAGTATAAACTGTTTCCACTTTTGAGGGGATAGAAAGAATCACACCCGTGGACACTGAAAACATCTATGTTTTTACACACAGAATTCTCAGACTCACTCTTTATGGTAGGTTAGCCTAAATCCAAGGAGCCAGAACACACCCATTCTACCTAGCTGAGAGAAGGCAGAGAGAAGGCGGGAATCCTTAAGTTATCTCTTTCCTCAGAGGTAGCAAAGGCATCTTTTATTCAGACACAAATCAGATTTAGCTAGGTTCAGAAGCTCCCTGTAGGCAAGATACACCATCCCTCCTACACCTACCTCCCCTGGATGACATGGTGACAGCAGATGTTAACTGGAACGGAGGAGGGAAATGTCCAGGAAACAATTCCTGATTCAAATATGTCCTTTGTAAAAACAAGTGGAACAAGACAACACTCTGAGGCAATAATATGGAAGGAAGCCCCTCCAAGTCTCAGGGTGTGGGGGACGTCCTCCACATGTCCCTAGAGGGACTAGCTTGTGCCAGTTAGGCAAAAATTTCGTCCAAAACCTGTTTAAAGGCATTGGAAGGCTACTCGGGACGTACCAGGCAAGATCTCGGAGCGGCGGGTGACACTGAAGAAAGCCTGGCATTTCATCCCATACTACTTTTCCTTTTGAGACACTACTGATTTTTCAGAAGTACAGGCCAAGCTGCCGAGAAGCCCAGGAAAAAGTAGCTATTTAGAAACACAAAATGTGAGCGGAGTTTTTGTCCATTTTGCAGGATGGAAAGGAAGGTCCCAGAGAGAAGGAACCAGAAGAGAAGCCGTTTAACATTCTGCCTCTCGTCCATCTGCAGATTGGCAGGCGACGTGAACCAGGCAGAAAGCAGCAGAGAGGCCTGAGCACTGAACAGACAGAGCCCTGGACACTCCCCATGGTGGGCGGTGACAATTAGAGTTCAGGGCCCACCAAAGGCGTCCAGGTAAATAAGCCATGCTTCCAGTAGTGCTGAAGTCTGCACCTGAGGGTGAAGGCCCACAGAATACCACACCCAGCCTCACATCAGCGCAGTCCCTGGGTCCCTGTGTCCATTAGGGAGGTCTGTCCTACTCCAAATGCCCATCAGAAGCAAAAGTAAGGGCTGGGGCTGTAGCTCAGTGGTGCAGTGCTTGCCTAGCATGCATGAGGCAATGGGTTCAATCTTCAGCACCACATAGAAATAAACAAATAAAATAAAGGCATTGTGTCCATCTATACCTACAAAAAATTTAAAAAAGAAGCAAAAGTAGGCCCTCAGAAGAAAAACCGACACCTCCACAGTATCTACAACTTCTGCAAGTAGTACTACACCCTAGCAGCAATTCCAGGGCATACCAGGATGCGGTTCAAGAAAGAGGCAATGAGCCAGCTGTGGTGGGGCACGCCTGTAATCCCAGTGGTTGGGGAGGCTGAGGCAGAAGGATCACGAGTTCAAAACCAGCCTCAGAAAAAGCAAGGCCCTAGGCAACTCAGTGAGACCCTGTCTCTAAATAAAATACAAAAAAGGGCTGGAGATGTGGCTCAGGTACAGCGCCGCTGGATTTAATCCCCAGTACCAAAAGAAAAAAGAAAAGGCAATGAAAGCAAACCCAGAGGTGGCCCAAATGGAGACAGGGCACAGTCTTTAAAGTATCTACAATGAATATGTCCAAGATTATGAAGATTACGTAAGATTTTAACACATGTCTCTCAGTAACTCACAGAACAAGCAAAAGAAAAAAATCAAATAAAAATTCAAATGATTTGAATACCACAAAAGCAACCTTAGTCACCTATGTGGTAGAATGCATCCGACAACTGTGACTACATGTTCTTTGAAGGCATACGCGAAACATTCATAGGAAATGACCACACAGGCCATCAAGTAGATCTCAAGAAATTTCACCAAATGGAAATCATAGCGTATTTTAAAATGTGCCATTCTGAATTAAGGTTTCACAGAAAATCATAAGAATAAATTTCCGCTTTTCCAACTTGAAGTGAAATTTACAATGAAATGCAACACTCTTAGCATCCACAATCTGATACATTTTGTGAAGGGATCCAGCTGTGTAGCCATCAACAAAAATAAAAATATAGAATATTTCCATCACTCCAGAAAGTTCTCCCGTGCCCCCTTCAGTCAATCCCCACACACCAACAGAAATGTTCTCCTTTCAATATCATCTATTAGTTTTGCCTATTCTTGTGCTTCACTAAAGGGGCCCAATTCGAATTTGTTCTTTCACGTTTGTCCCTACGCACCTGGCATAATATCTCTGAGATTCATCTGCATTGTTGTCCACAATTTGCTCTGTTTTAATCTTGAGAAATACTCTGTTTTATGAAAATAGCACATATTTTTATGCCTTCTCTTATGGATGGACATTCAATTGTTTTCATTTGGGAGCTACTTTGAAAAAAGCTGCTATAACTATTCTTGTACAGTCTTTGTGCACATGTACTTTCATTTCTCTTGGGTAAATTCCTTCTACTTCCTAGGAGTAGAACTGCTAGGTTATAGGTTGATAAATATTTATTTCTATAAGAAACTGATCATAAGACTTGAGTAGACACTAAATATGTTAATGCCAATTAGCACACAAAAAGATACAGCATCACTAATCATTAAGGAAATGCAATTAAAACTATGATGAGATACTAAAATAGTTAATGAGTCCCAACATCCCAAACATTTCAGCCAACTCTTCTGTCCAAGAATAGGGGAGGGGGGCTGAATGATGGACGAGACAGACCCGAGCAAGAGAAGGCTAACCAAGTACCGGTTTAGCATTGAGTTTGACCAATAGTCTTGGTATTTTATCAATACCTGATTAGCACAGATACTAATCAATAACCAGTCTTTTTCAAGACCAGATTAGCATAGATATTGATCAATGTCCTTACCCAGTAGCTATATAAACCCCCAGACTACTACATGTTAAGTGGCAATCTGCTATAAGTTCCCCTCTCACCTTACGGAAGTTCTATCTCTTTTCTTCTACTCCTTTCATTCTTCACTCTATAGTGGTGGAGAAGAATCTGGCTTGCCAGTTGTGACTCTCTGAGTCATGCCAGCAGACATCCCCTGCTGTGATTAGCAGCTAACATGAAAACAGACTTGCTCAGCTGCAATACAGACCCCACCCACCAGCAGAAGTGGAGAAAATCGAGTTTCATCTCAAACTTCAGTTTTATTTATTTACTTTTAATTTTTTAAATTTGTTCTTTTTAGTTACATAGGACAGTAGAATGTGTTTTGAAATATCATATATACATGGAGTATAACTTCCCATTTTTGAGATTGTACATGATATGGAGTTACACTGGTCACGGATTCATATATGAACATAGGAAAGTTAAGCCCAATTCATTCTACTGTCTTTCCCATTCCCATCCCCCCTTCTTTACCCCCACTCTGCCCTGTACAATCTGATGAACTCCCCCTACCTATTGTGATTCAGGAAAATGCCATTATTTCATTCTTATTTATGTCTGAGTAATATTTCATTGTGTATATGAATCACAGTTTCTTTATCATTCATCTGTTGAAGGGCACCTCAGTTGGTTCCATAGCTTAGATATTGTGAATTGAGCTGCTATAAATATTGAGGTGGCCGTGTCACTGTAGTATGTTGACTTTAAGTCCATTGGGTATAAACTGAGGAGTGGGATAACTGGGTCAAATGGTGGTTCCATTCTAAGTTTTCTAAGGAATCTCCATACTGCTTTGCAGAGTGGTTACACCAATTTGCAGTCCCACCAGCAATGTATGAGTGCACCTTTCCCCCCACATCCTCACCAACATTTATCGTTACTTATGTTCTTGATAATTGCCATTCTGACAGGAGTGAGATGAAATCTCAGTGCAGTTTTAATTTGCATTTCTCTAATTGCTAGAGATGTTGAACAGTTGTTTCATATTTGTTGACTGATTGTATTTCTTCTTCTGTGGAGTGTCTATTCAGTTCCATTGCCCATTTGTTTTTTGTTTGTTTGTTTTTTGGTTTTGGTGTTAAGTTTTTTGAGTTCTTTGTATATCCTGGAGATTATGCTCTATCTGAGGTACAGGAGGCAAAGAATTTTCTACCATTCTCTTCATGTTCTTGATTGTTTCCTTTGCTATGAAGAAGCATTTTAGTTTGATACTATCCCATTTGTTGATTCTTGATTTTACTTCTTTGTGCTTCAGGAGTCTTGTTGAGGAATTCAGTTCTTAAGATGACATGATGGAGATTTGGGTTTACCTTTTTTTCTGGTATGCGCAGGGTCTCTGGTCTAATGCCTAAGTCCTTGATCTCCTTTGAGTTGAGTTTTGTGCAAAGTGAGAGATAGGGGTTTAATTTCATTTTGCTGCATACGGATTTCCAGTTTTCCCAGCACCATTTGTTGAAGAGGCTATCTTTTCTCCGATGTATGTTTATGGCACCTTTGTCTAGTATGAGATAACTGTATTTATGTGGGTTTGTCTCTGGGTCTTCTATTGTGTACCGTTGGTCTTCCTGTCTGTTTTGGTGCCAATACCATGCCAATTCTGTTACTATAGCTCTGTGGTATAATTAAGGTGTGGTATTGTGATGCCTCCTGCTTTGCTTTTCTCACTAAGAATTGCTTTGGCTATTCTGGGCTTCTTATTTTTCCAAATGAATTTCATGACTACTTTTTCTATTTCTATGAAGAACATCATCAGAACCGTAATAGAAATTGCATTAATTCTATAGAGCACTTTTGGTAGTATAGCCATTTTGACAATATTAATTCTGCCCGTCCAAGAACCTGGGATATCTTTACATCTTCTAAGTTCTTCAATTTCTTTCTTCAGAGTTCTATAGTTTTCATTGTAGAGGTCTTTCACCTCTTTTGTCAGATTGGTTCCCAAATAATTTTTTTGAGGTTTGTGAATGGGGACAGTTTCCCTAATTTCTATTTCAGTTGATTCATCATGGATGCATAGGAACACAATTGGTTCATGTTAATTTTATATCCTGCTACTTTGCTGAATTCATTTATTTATGAATTCTAGAAGTTTTCTAGTGGAGTTTTTTGGGTCTTCTAAATATAGAATCATGTCAGCAAATAGTGATAGTTTGAGTTCTTCTTTTTCTATTAGTATCCCTTTAATTTCTTTCATCTGTCTAACTGCTCTGGCTAGAATTTCTAGGACTATGTTAAATAGAAGTGGTGAAAGAGGGCATCCTTGTCTTGTTCCCATTTTTAGAGGAAATGCTTTCGCTATTTCTCCCCTTAGAATGATGCTGGCCTTGGGTTTAGCATAGATACCTTTAACAATGTTGAGGTATGTTCCCACTATATCTGGTCAAACTTCAGTTTTAATACCACCTCACATCCATTAGGAGAGCCATTATGAAAAATACAGAAAATATTTTTGTCGGTGAGGATATACAGAAATCAGAACCCTTGCGCCCTGCTGGAGGGGATGTAAAACGGTACAGTTGCTGCTGAAAATAACATGGCAGTTTCCCAAAAAGTTAAAAATAAAATTACCATATGATCCAGCAAGTCTACTTCTGGGAAGAGACATAAAACAAATGAATGCAAATAATAACTTTTTACAAGTTATTACAAATAAATTTTAACAAGCAGGCAAATTGGTGGATACAGAATCCATGAATAGGGCTTGATAGTGTTTCTATGTATAATTTCAAGTCTGAAATCTGGTTTTCCTTTCTCTAATTTTTTTTCCATTTATACAAAATAGACCTGGTGAAGCTCCAAACAAATTTCACAGCTAGAAGCAAGGTGTTAAACTGAACCAGCTGTGTGGATGCCCACGTACTGCTGAGGTAGCCATGGCAGCTTGTTCTCTACTGAAAACTTCCGTTTGGACTCCTCACCCCTCTCTGTTCATTTCCTTACTCAGAGACTCCCAGAGAACTCCGCAGAATGCTCCAAACAGTTAGTGATTCACGATTGAATAATCTGGTCAGTGTTTTCAAATACAAGGACAAAAATCAACAAGAACAAGGCAATCAGGGTGCGGGTACCACACCCTGGGTCTTGCCAGGGAAAAGGAAGGAAAAGGAAGAAGAGTGTGATCTTTGAGAACAGCGGGCTCAAAGGCAAACTCCTCCAAATAAGGAGAAAAGGGGCCTTGGATTTGTTGTGCTGTGGGGAGCAGGTGTCACAGCCTCTACTGTCTGTCCCAAACAGCCCCACAAGGGTGATCAAGAATGAGGAATTAAGAGTAAGGAGGCTGTATTTCAAGTTCTGGTCCAGCAGTCATGAAGAATGGGTATTGGGACCACATCTCCAGGGTTCATTTACTTCTGCAAGACCTGGCATTTGAGAACAGATTGTAACAGAGAGACAGACCACAGCTGAGTTATTCAGAAGGTTTCTGCCCAGGAGTCGTGACTGTGTTGCTGGCTGCTTCCGGCCAGGTGGTGGAATAAGGTTTCTGTCTGCATGAAGTCAGTTTTGTGGGCAGATATGCCATGGTCACTGGGCAGCGTCTTCTGAGTCCATTCTCGAGTAGCAACTGGCAGAAGCAGCAGTGACAACTTTTAGCGGCTCTCAGTGGACAACAGCACCTGAACAACGACACTATCTCCTTTTCCTTCTCTAGGGTCCCATCCTGATGGCAGGATACAGCAGGCATGATCTGAACCATGATACTCCAATCTGGGCTGGATATGAAATTACATTGTAAAGTATGAAAAAACCTACAGCCAGGCACGGTGGCGCATGCCTGTAATCCCAGAGACTCAGGAGGCTATGGCAGGAGGATCACAAGCTCAAAGCCAGCCTCAACAATTTAGCAAGACCTTGTCTCAAAATAAATAAAATAAAATGGGCTGAGAATGTGGCTCCTTGGTTAGGCATACCCCTGGATTTAATCCCCAGTACCCGCCCCTCAAAACCCCTGCATAATTACTTCCTTCCCCTCTACTCTACCTTCACATGCTAGTAGGAGGGCAGAATTTCTGCAACTCCATCTCCTATGTCCCCCAGCTTCTTCTTCTTCTTTTTTTTTTTTTTTTGGCACTGGGGATTGAACTTGGGGCACTTAATCACTGAGCCACAGTCCTTTTTTTGTGTGTGTATTTTTTATTTAGAGACAGGGTCTCACTGAGTTGCTTATGGCCTCACTAAGTTGCTAGGCTGGCTTTGAACTCACAATCCTCCTGCCTCAGCCTCCTGAGCACTCCTGGGATTAAAGGTGTGTGCCACTGCACCCGGCTCCCCCAGCCTCTTATCCAGTGGAACTTCCAGAAACACATATGTGTAAAAGATGTACTGAAATCTGGAGCTCAAAGGTGGCCTATCTAAAGCCATCAACTCTTTGGGATGGATACCACCAGAGTCTGGCTCAAAGGTGGAAATTCACCACCTCCACATGATTTATACCATCCCTCTGCACAGAAAGCATTTCTTAGCCAAACTACAGGTTTTGGTAATCCATAAGCTTAATGATGCTATTAATTTTTCTTTCTTTTTTTATTTTCACCTTTAAGCTGCAGAGGCGAATGATCCATGCCTGCGGCTCCTTCATCACAGCACTGTTCTCTCCTGAACTCCCCAGATCACACCATGCTACTCATAGTCCACTTCTGAGTCACCAATAACCTCTGAATCCCCAGTACAAGTCTTGCTCAGGTGGCATTTGTCTTGACATCCCACTCTACAGTCACCTAATGGAAGATGCCGCTAACCGGATGTCATTACTTAAATTTTTCTGTTTTCTTGATACCATGTCTTCCTGGCTGATTTGAATCCTCTACATACTCTTTTTCCCCCTCTATTGTAAATCTTTAAAGTAAAGCCAATATCGATTCCTCATCAGTTGAATGGCAATACGATTTTTTCTAAGAGAAACAACCGTCATTTGATTTTCCATTCTCTCATTCTCCGTACTGGGCTAGCTTTTAAAAACTCCTTTGTTTCTTTCTTTGAATGTCCCTTAAGCTTGTCATCCCTGTCACCACCCTAACCCAGACTCTCATCTACACATGCCTGGCTTGCTGAAATATCCTGTTATTCAGTCAATCGGCCTCTGCTTACCCTTAACATTACCACCAGGTTGATCAGTACAGCCCTCTTGCATTAAGGACTTCCTTCCTGTGAAACATCTGGTGACTTCCCATTATTCACTGAATAAATTTCATCAGAGACTGGCATCCGTGGTCCCCACCATACTCCGCCTGCTTTGCCTATCCAAACTTCTAGATTCTATACCTGCCAGCCCCCTTACAAACTGCCCACCCTGGACACATGGGTGTCCTTGCTATCCCAAAATATCCAGGTTATGTCTCAACACTATCACTCCCTGGTTTTCAATGAACAGCATAGAAAGCCCTTGGTTTCCAAAGAACCTTCCACTCCACGTTCCCACTACCACTGTGATTTGTGAAGCATTTCCAACAGAGAGAGCAGTAGCACATGCAGAATCCCCACACAGAGCCTCGCTCTTCAGCAACAAGCAGATTCCACCAGGAACGGTTGCTCCAATCAAACCAGAAAGCATGTGACAGTCAGGGAGTGGCAAGGCAAGGAGTGAAGAGTCCTCTGTGTTTGTGTCGCTGGCATTGAACGTTTTTCCATTACAGAGGGTGAAGGAGGAGGAGGAGGAGGAGGAAGGACAAAGGAGGGTTTTTTTTTTTCTTTTCTACAGCTTAGTGAAAGTACAAATAGAACCTGAGCACCACAGATGGAATGCATTCAAGTCTTTTCAGTAAAGTAGCTCAACAGATAAATACCTCTGCTGGATGTTTGAATTGCGGATGAGTAAGCTGATCTGCTTCTTTATTTTCAACTTCTCAAAGGCAACTGTTCACAAGCACATCTCCCTCATACTTGCCTGAAGGATAAATGGCTATTAATTTTCCATGTTCTTAAGGTAAAAATCTAGGGCTTAAGGATGAAGGGAGAGGCCTGATGCAGGGCTGTGAACCTGCTCACCAGCATGGGAGGTACAGCTGAGCAGATCACCCAAGACCCTTCCCTTTGGGGAGCACTCTTCCCTGGGCCAATTCTAGGGACCCAAAGCTCCTGATCAGATGATAAAAATTATAGGTAGGTAAAACAACAGTCCCCAACCTGCACCCTCTTGAAGGCTCTCCTGGATTTCTGTTCTCCCATCTCTTTCCACTTTGTTCAAGTACTTCTTGAAAACTCAGCTCTGATCTCCTTTGTTAGAATTTGAGAACACAGTACAGAATCATCCCTCATTTAGCTGCAAAGAAACATCATCTTATTGCCTATTAATTTTTAAAAAATATTTTTAGTTGTAGATGAATACAACACCTTTATTTTATTTATTTATTTTCATGTGGTGCTGAATATTGAACCCAGTGCCTCACACAATCTAGGCAAGTGCTCTACCACTGAGCTACAACCCCAGCCCCATGACTCCCTATTAATCTGTTTTCTAGCAGTGGGAACAGTCTTCCTTGGATCAGCCATACTCCAGGCCCTGATGGATCTTACTATTTTCAGTCCTGCCGCTATTGTGTGGCTCATCAACAGAGGTAGTCTATAACCTAAAAGACGTGATTTATTTTATATATTGGTTTGTAAGGTCAATTGCTGAAATGCCAACAGTCTTTTCTTACAGTAACTATGTGACAAATGATCACCGGGTTCTTGAGCTAACTTTCATGCCCTCACATCACTGCTGCAGCAGGAAAGGGACCCATGACTTTCTCTATTCTGAATCCTACTGATTTAAAGGCAGGCAGGGAATGACGGTTCTGGTTTCTTCAGTGTCTCTCCAGGATGCCTGTGTGTATATTCAACCATATGTAGACATGGATAATGTCCTCAACCCTTTCTCCCTTTTTTTCTTCTTAATATAAATCAAGTATAGATTCAGTAATCCCATTTCTGGGTATATAGCCAAAGGTTTTAGAATCAGTATGACAAAAATGTATCTGCACTCTCATGTTTACAGCAGTATTTTTTTTAATATTTATTTTTAAGTTTTATGTGGACATAATATCTTTATTTTACATTTATGTGGTGCTGAGGATCGAACCCAGTGCCTGGTACATGCTAGGCGAGCACTCTACCACTGAGCCACAAACCCAGCCTCCATACAGCAGTATTAATCCCAATAGCAAAGTTAAGAATGAATCTGGGAGCTGGAGTTGTGGCTCAGCGGTAGCGCACTTACCTGGGTAAGACCCTGGTGAGAGACCCTGGGTTTGATCCTCAGCACTTATCCTCAGCACCACATATAAATAAAGAAAATAAAAGACCCATTGACAACTAAAAAAAAAATTTCTTAATAAAATAAAAGAATGAACTTGTCCATCAACAGATGAATAGATAAAGAAAAAGTCACACAAACACACACACACACACATACACACACAATGGAATACCATTCAGTTTCAAAAAAAAAAAAGAAGAAGAAGAAGAAGAAGGAAATCCTGCCGTTTGCCATCGTATGGATGAAACTGGAGGACATTGTGCTATGTGAATTTAAGCCAGGGACAGAAAGACAAATACCGTATTTTCTCACTCCTGAGTGGAATCTAAAACAGTCAAACTCAAGCAGAGGACAGAATGTTAGTTATCAGAGGCTGGAGGGAAATTGGTCAGAAGTTGCGAAGTTTCATTAGACCAGAGGAATAAATGGTAAATATTTGAGGTGATGGACATGTTAACTAAATTATTTGTTTACATATATTATAGCATCAATTTGTACCCACAAATTATAATTTTTCAATATCCAATTTTTTACAGGTTAGATAGAATACACATTGTCCCACACATCGCTGTTTTCCCTCTCACGGAGATCACTGCGCATTGTACCATGTAGGTCTGCTGTGTTCTTTTTAATAATTCTATGGTTATAGTGGTTTGCTTTTTAAGAAAAATTCAAATAATTTAAAATATGTTAGTAATTTCCTAAATTGTGTAATGAAGGTAAATTTTAAATTTCCTCTTCTTATTATAGAAGCACTAAATGACAATCACCAAATAAAAATCTGTTGAGTATTGGGCTCCAGAACTATAAGATTTATGGCTGAAGACAAAAAACTGTTATTTGAAGACACTTTTCTCTGTCCTAAAGAAAAAAAAAGGTTTAATTATATTCAACATGTGATTTTGCATTCTCCCTTCCTTCTTTTTTACAGCTAGCGTATTCTTTGTTATTTACAGTAGAATGTATTTTGACATTTCATACATAAATAGAATGTAACTTCTCACTCTTCTGGTTGAACATGATATGGATTTATAGCGGTTGTAAAATCATATATGCACATAGGTTAATAATGTCTGATTCAGCTGGGGATATAGCTCAGCTGGTGGAGTGCTTGCCTCACATGTACAAGGCCCTGGGTTCAATCCCCAGCACCACAAAAAAAAAAAAGTATGATTCATTCTACTATCATTCCTACCACCAAACTTCCTCCTCTTCCTTCACTCCCCACTGTTTAATCCAAAGTACCTCTATTGTTCCCTAGCCCCAGCCCCCATTGTGAATGACCATCTGCATATCAGAGAGAACATTCAGCCTTTGGTTCTTTGGGATTGGTTTATTTTACCTAGCATGATAGTCTCCAGTTCCATCCATTTACCAGCAAATGCCATAATTTCATTCTTCTTTAAGACTAAGTAATATTCCATTGTGTGCATGCATACCACAATTTCTTTATCCACTCATATGTTGAAGGGCACTTCAGTTGGTTCCATGATTTAGCTATTGTGAATTAAACTGCTATTAATTAAACCGCTAAACTGCTATAAACATTGAAGTGGCTATATCACTGTAGTATACTGATTTTAAGTCCATTGGGTATAAACTTAGGAATGAGATAACTGGGTCAAATGGTAGTTCCATTCCAAGTTTTCTTAGGAATCTCCATACTGCTTTCCAGAGTGGTTGTACCAATTTGTAGTCCCACCTACAACGTATGCGTGTACCTTTTTCCCCACATCCTCACCAACATTTATTGTTACTTGTATTCTTGATTATTGCCATTCTGACTGGAGTGAGATGGAATCCCAGGGTAGATTTCATTTGTATTTCTTTAATTGCTAGTGATATTGAACATTTTTTCATATGTTTGTTGACCGATCCTATTTCTTCTTCTGAGAAGGGTCTATTCAGTTCCTTTGCCCATGTATTGATTGGGTTATTTGGTTTTTTTGGTGTTAAGTTTTTTGAGTTCTTTATATATCCTAGAGAAAATGCTGTATCTGAGGTGCAAGTGGTAAAGATTTAGCTAAGGTTTGTATTACCTGTTTTCCCCATATTACTACATTGGCTTCTCTACCATCATTTTAATCACTTCCTTAATACACCATTGAATAAATGTTTCTTAATTTACTATCTGTTCATCTGCTGTTGTCCATTTAGGATCTATCCATTGTATGTATTTTTAAATATACCATTGCAACAATTTTGGACTACTTCCTAAAGATAAAGTCATATAACTAGAAAAATTAGGTTAAAAGGAATAAATATGGTTACCGTTCAGAATGGAAACTGCTTTTCAAACTACATTAATTTTCCTTTCCATTAACAGTGCATTTGTCTTCACTGTCTCCATCAAAACTCTTTTCTTGCTGATTGAATATGTAATATATTAATTTTCTATTTTTTATTTCTTTGTTTTTAAGGTCAACATCTCTGCTAGATGATTGTCAATTCAATTTTATTTTATTTTTATTTTTGGTAAATTGTCTATTGATGTTCATTGACCTTCCATCTCAGGAAGTTATGGTTTCTACAGAAATGGGAGAGCTTTATTCATCCTGAAGTTATTTCCTAGGGCATGTAGCACTGAGATTCTGGGACTCTGTCAGTTGAGTACCTAAGTGCTGTAAGCAATGTACCTGCTGCTCACCTGTGCACTGCAGAGAGGCCACGTCGTAAAGAACATGGACTTATCACCAGTCAGTGTGGGCTCAAAATCCAGGCTGCTTCTTACTGTGTCTTAGTGAGTAACGTGCCCTTAAGTCAAGGTACTTAACTCTCTAGGCTTCTATTTCCTCACTTTAATGAGCACCATGATGATAATTGGTATTATCATTACCAATGATCAGTGGCGGTCTGGATGAAATGACACGGCACCTGGCACATAGTAAGTGCTTAGTAAATGTGAACTGTTAGCCTTCTGGTAGGTGAGCTCTGGGATGGCAGGGGTCCCTGTCTTGTCTGGGCTGTGTCAGTGCCCAGCAGATAGGAGATTCTCGGTGGACATTCTTTAAATGACTAGCCTAGAAACATGACCAAAAGCAGGGATGTGACTCCAAAGTGTCTGCGATCTGTGCCTTTCATTTTCCCATGCAGTTGAAGGAAAAGACATGGGTAAGAATAAACATGGCAGACAGCAACACAATTCACCTCAACTTCCTTACCACAGGGAAACAAGCACTTCTCAGGAATCTCGAAGAATGGCCAGGGCTGACCTCTGGGTGGAGATTCTTTCTTTGCACTTGACCTCAAAGCTCAGCCCTGTGCTGAGGTTCTCCCTGGGTCTGTCTGTGAGAGTAAATACAAGGAGTACTCTGACCCAAACTGCACTCAGAATTTAACCAGAAGAGCAATTTGTGGGAACCTTTTATCTATTCTCCATTTATCTTCGCCTGAGAAACTCTCTAGAACAGTTTTGATCCGGTTTAATGAGGTACAATTTACACACAGTAAAATTCACACTTGCTAAGCATACTTCATGGACACAGGTCCAGCCATGTCACCACAACCATAATCAAGGAAGAGAACATTTCCATCACCCCAAAAAGTCCTCTCATACCTCTTTGCAATGGATCCCTCCTCATGTCCCCAACCTCTAGCAACCCTGGTCTGATTTCCACCCCTATAGTTTTCTCTGTCCCAAATGTCACATGTAAGTGGCATCACACGGCACATGGCCTTTTGTGCCTGGCTTCTTTAGAGATCTCTCCATGATGCTGCCTGCGTCAGTAGTTCACTCCCTTCTGTTCCTCAGTGTATAACTATTTGAACAATTTTAAATTATCCTTTTTACCTCCAAAAGTGCATGTCTGTCTCTTCCTAGTCTTAGAAGTGACAGTCAGACTGACTGTGAGATAAGCACAACTTTTATAACTCAGAAAACCTAAGTAACCGGAGGATACTGTGGCTGTGTAACTTGCTGAAGTACATATTGCCATATTCCTGAATTACTCAGATTTTTTTTCTCTTCTATAGTTGGTTCCATTAGAAAATTTAATATGACATAAATTTTTAAAGTGCATGCATCATAAAAATAAAGTATAGCAATCAAACTCAGTAAAATTTGCTAGTTTATTAATGTAAGGAGGCTTCTAGGGCTGGCAATGTCGTTCAGTGGTAGAGTATGTGCTTGGTAATATGCAAGGCCCTGGGTTTGATCTCCAGAACTACAAAAAAAAAAAAAAGAAAGAAAGAAAAAAAGAAAAGCCCAACATAGGAGACTTCTAAATGAATAAAGAACAGATTGACTTATTTATTTTAGTCTCTGTCTTTTAAGACAGTTTTTAATTGACACTTAATGGCACATATTTATGGGGCATGAGACTGATTTATTTAATCATCTCCCTTGGGACTACCAAAGAGCAAGCATCAATTTAACATTAAAAATGATATTCAGCTGAGTAAATCAAAATGCTTTACATAAACTAGCCCATTAGTTTTCTATGACATCTTTGATGAAGGAGGGAAAATATTATTTATCAATATTTATAGCTGTAAAATTGTATCCTTGGCAGAGGGTAAATGTCTTACTCTAAGCTACATGATCTCTTTCACATTTGGAGGCTTCCTTAAGGCAGAGACTCATTTTCTTCATCTACCTGACACAGAGGGTGCTCAGGAGGCATCTCATACAGCTCAGCAAGGCAGTGTAACAACATGGGGCACACACCCTGCTGGGACAGTCAGAAATCACAACCCACAGGTCAATTCTTGTGCACAGTCCATTTTTACAAATAAAGTTTTACTGAAGTTGAGCCACACACTCATTCATCACAGTATTATTTATACTGCTTTTACTCCAACACAGCAGAGCTGAGTACTTCTATCAGTACTCAACTGACTGTGTGGCCCCAAATATTACAACATTTATTATTTGGCCCTTGACAGAGTTTGCTAGTCCCTGCCTCTAAGGCAGAGAGGCCCCCAACAAGACCAAAAAATTAAGCAGGGCCTCGGCTGATTATTTCTAAGTTGTCATATTACCAGATTTTAAACTCCTTTATCGATAGGATCTTGGATTCCTCATCTATGTTGTACCCATCATAAAAGTACAGTACCTTGGTCATAGCAGACCTCAATAAATATGTCTTAAATGCAAAATAAAGTTGTATTAACTGGGCTAAGAGAAGAATCTGTATCAGCCTTGCCTCTTAACTATCTAGTTGTGTCAAAGGATATTGTGGAAGAGCAAGAATTGTGAGGGCAAAATTCAAATGCTTCAATTTGAAAACCCAAGCTTAAAAATAAAATCTACCCACCTCTGATCCAAAAATAGTGCTTTTCAACAAAGTGGTATTTGTAATCTCACCAGCCCTGATTAAGTTGTGGTTAATATCAGCTAAAAGAATGTGTATACAGAAGGGTGCCAAAATGCCAAACAGGGATCAATTAAAAGGAAAAGATTTAATTTACCAGAAATGTGAACAGTCTGGTGGGCCCATGGAAGAGATCACTCCTGAGCCCCAAATTACATCAATATGTGTGTTTCCCTCTTTTCCTCTCATCCTCAAAGAGTAGAAGAAAATAAAGAGTATAAGATTTTTTCTTTCCACAGTTCCTCCTAATTTTACACATTGCCTAAACATGTAAATTTATGCAAAAGAAAAATGCTATTTTAGTCCTTCCTGATAGAGTCACTTTCATTAAGTGATCTGCCTACAAAAACAAACATCTCATGCTGAGTTACCCTTAAAACGCCAAAGACCGAGAGCTAGTCATTATAATTACCAGGAATAATGAACCTGTTTCACTTAATTATTTCCTTTAAAGACATTAATGTGTTTTTTTTTAAAACTACGGAGCTTATTTAGGGATGAGCAATGTATTTCTGTAGTTTTCTTAAATGTGTCTAGAACCCCCAGATAAAGCTTTCATCTGGCATATTCTGTCTTCCTCCAGTACCAGTGAACAGGTTCAAGGAAAAAGAGAATGAAGAACTGGGGATATAACTCTGTGGCTTGCCTAGCACGTGCGAGGCCCTGCGTTTAAGCCCCAGAACTGTGAGATATATCTATACCTATATGAAGGAGAATGAGGAGGTAAGCACAAGGTACTCCAGCCCACCAGAGGGACCACAGGAGGTTCCAATGGCAGGCACACAGGGACAAGGAGCACAGAGCGCAAAGCTGAACACGTAGGCAGAGGGGAACAGGCTTCTCCTGTAACAGGTACACACATGCAAACAATTTCATTTGTCTAGTGCCTGGGAAAGGCAGAGAGGACTGTATTAGTACTGATTAAGAAACTGAAGCTCCCGCTAGGCACAGCGGCACATGCCTGTAATCCCAGCAGTCAGGAGGCTAAGGCGGGAGATTGTGAGTTCAAATCCAGCCTCAGCAATTTAGCAAGGTCCTAAGCAACTCAGTAAGACTCTGTCTCTAAATAAAATATGAAAAATAAAAAAGGTGAGAATATGGCTCAGTGGTTAAGAGCCCCTGGGTTCAACCCCCAGTACCTAAATAAATAAAAGAGAAAGAAATTGAGGCTCCCAAAGTGAGCTTCCCAAATACACCTAGCTGGCAGGGGCAAAAGCGGAACTCAAACCTGCACTCAGAAACTGGGGATGCAGCCAGTGGTGGAGTGTGTGATTAGCCTGTGTAAGATCCTAGGTTCAATCCCCAGGGGGGGAAAAATCACACAAAAAAGTATGCATTTGGCACACACACAGTGTCATTTTATCTTTTTATTTGGGGCACATAACAATCTGTCATGTAGCATCTGTCTTCTTCAGAAGGGGAGAGAGAGCTTGTTTATATTAATATGAACTTTATGAGTAGCTTGCTTTAAAAAGCAGGTGGCAAAAAGTCATTAAACCCTTCCTTGCACAAAAGATAGGCTGTTAAATTATCAAGACAGGGGAGTGACTTGGCTGGGATTTTTCTATTGTGACTGCTTTTACTAAATATGTCTTAATTTTTATCGAAGGAAAATCTCAACAGAAGTTATTTTTAATATCTGAATCTTCCTCCCCTTTGGTACTGGGGATTGAACCCTGGGGCACTTTACCATTGAACTACAACCCCAGCGGTTTTTTTTTTGTTTTTGTTTTTGTTTTTAAAGACAGGGCCTTACCAAGTTGCCACGAATGGAGTTGAACTTGCAGTCCTCCTGCCTCAGCCTCTCAAGTTGCTGCAATCACAGACATGTGTCACTGTGCCCAGGACTTCATATCTTCATTTTTTTTAAGGTCAAGGATAAGATCGTAGGTACTCTGTAGTACCAGGCCCGACAAGTTGCAGGTCAGATTACCGGTGTCAGCATTGATGGCCATAGCATTTGGGCAGTACAGAAAGATTTCGTATAGTTTTATTGAAGAGAACAAAATGAAAACACATAGGACTAAAATACAGCAGTTGGTGCTAGAGTCCTTTCCAGCCAATAGGAATGTTTTCTCTTTTCCATGATCACTTTATAAAGGGACTGAAGGGATGAGATCGCATCACCATACTGTGATCACAGAACACCCAACGGGCAACTGCTTCTGCACAGGGGAGCTGGGAAATTTTCCATGGGGGAAAAAGACTTTGTGCTGAATATGAGGAGTGGGTCATATTTTGCCAGGTGGGGAAGCAAGAGAGAAGAAAAGAGCACTTAAGGCTCAGGGGAGCGAGAGGGTAAGCTGGTGTTTCTCTGGAGCTCACACAACAATAGTGAAAATGAATCTGTGCTCTAAGATCTGTCCTGAAATAGTTCTCTACCATTCTTCAATATGCAGAACTAGAATCCAGGCAGATCCTTACCTAGCTGATGTATGGCACAGTCAACTCACTGACATCACCCTGATGAATGTGGTCATTTGCTGTCATCTAGTGATACACATTCTCTTCCCTCCCTGCTGACATATCACTGCATAGTTGACAACCAGCCATAAAGATAAGGAATTATTTTCCCCTAAAACAAATATCAGGTAGACAATTTCATGGGTCTTATGCAGAGATTTACCATCTTCCACAAAATACTCATAAAATAGTTGCCAATTGGGCTGAAATGATCATGACTCCTCAAAATGTCTTTTTTTTTTTTCCTTGAGATTAACAGGCAGAGTCACAAACAAGATCTGCCTTTATCCAAGAAGGCAAGAACTTATCGGATGATCTGTGTTCTTTCCTTGGGAGAAGTTAGAAAAAGCATTATTTACAGGATTGGCTGTAAGGGCCAAGAGACTGTCAGGTGAAAGCACTATTTCAGCAAACTGAAAATAGAAGACAGGAGGCTCATTCTCAGAAAGCTAACCTGCAGGACACAAACTTTTTTTTTTCCTTTTTTTCTTTTTGAAGGAAACAATGAAATCACTTCATTTTGAAAGGTCATTACAGTACTGTCTGCAAAATTCAATGAGGTCAGATGCTGTAGGACGCAGGTCCTGAGAAGCTTCGTTTTTGGTGGAAGCACCCTGAGAGGCCCAGGAGGCAGGTGCAGAGCAGCAGGGGCTCCCCTGACCCAGATCCTACCTGCAGCTCCAGGCGAGGCCACAGAGCCCAGCACCAACTTATGTCAGGGCACTTCCAGGTGCTAAAAAGTGGAGCAGTAATCATTCTGGGAAAGCTCTTCCTGGGAGGCTGGAGGTATGAGCTCCCTTCCAGGCCCTCCCAGAAGACAGAGGGAACGTGGGAGGGCAGCAGCGGCGCTCACCCTCAAGTCAAGGCCAGGCTGGATGTGCACACAGCTCTTGCTCTTGTACAAATGCCCCAGGAACCTCCTGGAGAGGAAGACCCAAACGACTTAAAGAATGTATTTATGCAGTAGGGAGCACAGACACAAGCTAGAGAAAAATATCGCATTTGCTACTTGATCTGTGGCAAAGAGATTCTTCCAACCAAGTGTCAGCAACCAAATTTAGAGGCCTCCAATGAACACCTGTTTTAGGACTGTTAAGAAAATGCATGCATGTGTGGGATTTATTTATAAGCTGCCTCATCCCATAGGGATCTGGAGTGGCTTTTAGCATAGGTAACCACATAACATTAAAATATTCACACAAATTTAAAATGTGAGTAGGGAGCTGGGTGTGGTGGCACATGCCTGTGATCCCAGCAGATTGGGAGGCTGAGGCAGGAGGATCTCGAGTTCAAAGCCAGCCTCAGCAACAAGGCCCTAAGCAACTCGGCGAGATCCTGCCTCTAAATATAAAAGAGGGCTGGGGATGTGGCTTGGTGGTTAAGCACTTCTGGATCCGTTCCCCAGTACCCTACCCCCCACCCCTCCAACAAAAAGTGAGTAGGAAAAATAAAAGAGAAAGTTAAAATTTAGGACCACTGAAATCCAAGATACAACTGTACTACTCTAACTGAACTTTAGGTTTGACTTTGGGGTTCTGGGCAGTCAAAGTGAAAAGAGAAGTACAATTAGTCGCTTCATTCTCATCAGCAGAAAGAAGGAGGCATAGATACCTCACAGAAGCATAGTTATCTTAGTCCTAATTTTGAAAAGAAAATTCTCAAATGGTGCATTCTTTAGATAACACTGAAGCAAGACAGTAGGCACTGCCCCAGAGAACATCTATTTAAAAAAAAATGCAGTAAATGGTTCAGTATGGTTTTCTTATCCATTAAATCAAGATTGGTTAAATAAACAAATAGATAAACAAAATAAATAAATAAAACAAGACAAAACAGTAAAACCTGACTCTATGAAGGTGGTTCGTAAATTTGTTCAGCAGTATTATTTGGAAGCTGACTGACAAAACAGTTAAAAATATGGGAGATGGTGACATGTTCTCCAGTCAATCTTCCAGAAAATAAACATTCATTCATTCGTTTTTTTTAGCCTCCCATAGTTGGTAAGAATCAAGTTAGATTCTGTGGATTCAAAGACATTAACAAGATATAATCTCAATTCTTGAAGACCTCTTGGTTTAGTAAACACTGATTTTCAAAGCTCTTTCTGTTGTTATTGTTATGGGAAATAAAATTAATCAAATTATGTTTACTGCCTGTAAGAGTACATCACAGTGAACCCCCATTATGATGTATACTTATAATGCACCAATAAAACAATTCATCACCTTGGACACTTAAAAAAATTAACACCAATCATTATGCAGGCCAGTTCTCAAAAAGGACACACAAAAATATTCCTATCAACAACTTATACTAATTCTTGCATTTCCTAGCATGAGGGCCCGAGGGCTAGATAGACTGGCTTTGAAACCTGGCTCTGTCATTTACTACTGTGTGAGCTCAGGCCTTAATTTCCTCATATGGATAACAGAAACAATAATACCTATCTGATAGGTTAGTTGGGATGATTCATTGAGTTAATAAACATAAAGTGTTTAAAACAGTATAAATAACATTTAGCAAATATTTGCCAATGAAGTACACAGGACCACTGTTTCCAAACAGCTCCCTTCCTAGTTTCTCAGGTATCCCCAGGGTATCCCCTGGTTTGCCCACTGGTGCGCGTTTTGCAGGATCCTGTGGGAGAATTATGTATCTCCAACCCATTGACAGTTTGCTTAGCCATATGATGTGCTTGGCCAATAGCATGTGAGAAGACACAACATACACGATGTCTGGCTGGCACAAGTTTTACAAGCCAGGGCATGTCCGCTGGCTCTCTCTTCCCTCTGCCTGAGCACAGCATGTCCCAGACAGGGGCTGCTCCCTCAGCCTGGATCCCAGAACAGAAAGACAAAAGGAGCAAGAATAGATCTAAGGTTAGTCTATCACAGACACTTAACATGGGCAAGAAATAAATCTGTTCTTGTAAGCTACTGAGATTGGGGGCTACCTGTTACCACAGAACTGTTGACTAAAACTAACTACAAGAGTTGTTATTGGATTAGATTGTAACTAAAATCACAACACAGAAAACCTTTTAAAAACTTCTGGAAAAAAAATCAGTAGGTAAAAATTCCAAATCTCCACAACAGTTTTCTCATAACTAAGATAGCTGGTCTAATTTTTACAGATATCTCTTAGAAAAGTGAGTAAAAGAGAGTAGTTCTCTCCTCCCCACTTTGGTACCAGGGATTGAACTCAGGGGCACTTGACCACTGAGCCACATCTCCAGCCCTATTTGGATTTTATTTAGAGACAGGGTCGCACTGAGTTGCTTAGCACCTCACTAAGAGAGTAGTTCTTTATTGCTGCTTCATTTTTCCTTTATCTGCTATGTCCCCTAATGAAACCTCACAGTGGTGAGCACCTCCATTGAGCTCATTTTCTACATGCATGACACCCTGCTTGGGAGCCAGGATTTACAAAATGGGAAACAGAAAGCAGGAGGCTGGCTTTCAACGGCCTCTGATTTAAGCTCAAAAGTCTCATAAGACGACCTGCTTTTCATCTTAAAGATATTGGAATTCATTAAGCAGATTTCATCATGGTTTATTAATAGGCTCTCTTCCATTTTGTTTTTTTCCTGTCTTGTCCTTTTGTAGTTCTTATAAAAATTAGTTTAGGGCTGGGGATGTGGCTCAAGTGGTAACGCACTCGCCTGGCATGCATGGGGCCCTGGGTTCGATCCTCAGCACCACATAAAATAAAACAAAGATGTTGTGTCCACTGAAAACTAAAAAATAAATATTTTAAAAATTCTCTCTCTCTCCTCTCTCTCTCTCTCTCTCTCTCTCTCTCTCTCTCTCTTTAAAAAAATTAGTTTACGAGAATCATTTTACTCTGCTACACCCATGGTCACATTTAACTTTTCCATCCCTCAAAAAGGAGCAGTTCCTATTCCAGGCACCCACTCGTGTTCATTCCTGGTGGCATTTAGAACTGAACCACTGTCATGATCTTCTAACAGTCCATTAGCACCCTGCCACAAGCTAGCCCAACTTGCTACTCTCAGGATTTTGAAGTCTAATGGGGAAAATAAGAGCAAGAAAAGAACCAAATGACTTCATGTCATACTCAGCACTAGGAAGGAAAGAACCGAGAGTGTTTTGATAGAGAATGAGGTAGGGGTGAGATGCACATCATGTGGACAGTCAGTCCTCTGAGTAGGGGCAATTAAAGTGAGACCTGAAGTATAAGAAAAGTTTAGCTGTGCAAAGTGAAAGAGGGCACATGTTCAGGCGAGGCCCTTCCAGAGAAGATTTAAGAAAGAATGAAATGAGGGAATTTCCCTTGCTCTCCGCAGTTCAGAAAGAGATAGAGGAGCCGAGAGGACCTAGCTCAGCGGCAGGATGCTTCTAGGTTCAACCCCCGGTAATGCGAATGAAGGAGGAAGGAAAAAAGGTAATACATCAAAAAGAAGCCAGCTTGAAGTGGCTCTCAGTGGCCAAAAACACTCGCTTATTACAAAGAGAAAAAAAGTAACTGTACGGTGGAAAAGCTCACCAGTGACAACCTTAATCAAGTGTTCACAGGTAATACCATCAATAAAGTGATGCATCAAAATCATCTGCCACCAGAGAGGATGCAAGAAGAGCCCAGAAGAGCATCTGTCACCTGCAGTGACATTCTTGGGAAGATGCCTGGTATGATTCTGATCATGAGGAAGAAATAAGCAATCGTACACTGAAGGGTATGTGACAAAATAACTGTCCTGTAATCTAAAAAAAGGTCAAGATTACGAGTGGATTAAAGCAACATTCATCAACAAGAATGAATCTCATATATGATGTTGATTTCTTTTTCTTTTTCTTTCTGGTGCTGGATGTTAAACTCACTAGGTAAGCTTTCTACCACTGAGTTACATGAGTTACACCCCCAGTATGGGAAGAAATGAGTTTTAACACTATCTTGTCCTCCCACCCCCTCCTGTGCTGGGGATTGACCCCAGGGGTCTACTACAACTGAGCTACATCCCCAGCCCTTTTTATTTTTGAGACAGGGTCTCACTATGTTGCTGAGTATAGCCTCAAGCTTGTGATTCTCCTGCCTCGGCCTCCTGAGCAGCTGGGATTACAGGGGTGCACCACCATGGCCAGTTGGAATCGATATTGCCATTCAATAAAGTACAAAAATGGGCAGAACTAAACCATACCAGTTAGGTGGTAAAAACATTTTTAAAAGTAAAGAAATAATGACCACAGAAGTCAAGACAGTGGAGGTGGGGACAGAAGGAGCCATGGTAGCAAGCACAGGGTATAGGTTTGATTTCTAGAGACTGGAAATTCAAACTGCCCCCAAATCAGTGGTTCCCTGAGTGCTTATTTTATCAATGTTTGTTAACATGTACAAATGTAATTTGTACACTTTCTAGATATACATAATATTTCACATTTTAAAAATTATGACAAACAGTTGCTTATATTTCCTGGATGCTTACCTTGTTCTAGCTACTGCTTTGAGCACATATATGTATTTTATCCTTTTAATTTTCCCAAGCCTACAAGGCAGGTACTAGCACTATTTTCTCCAATTTACACACATAGGAACCAAAGCTTAGTGACTTGTCAAACAGCATTAATAAATTTAGGACATGAATCTATTTAGGCTGATGCCCGAGCTTGTACATTTAACAACTAAGCTCTGATTCCAAGTCCTGCTTCGATTGTTCTATATTTTTCACTGTTATTAAAATTGGGGCTTCTTGAGCAGTTTCGCTGTAAGTTCCCAAAGCACCCAGTCCAGTGCTTACAACTGAGGTTTCCTAAGCACTGCTGGCTGCCTGAACAATTTATCATTCCTAATAGCACCATAAACTCTTGTGTAATGTGCTGAGATTTCTCAGTCCTTCAATCAGAGCAGAGACACTCAGTCTTCAATTATAAGGCAGAAGTCTTTAAAAAGTCATTTAAACCAGGGAAACATTTATGCTAAAGTCAAAGTCAAGAGATTTACGTGATTATGACAGCAAGAATGCACACAAGCACATTACAGCAATCTCCAGGAGGACAGTGTGGGAGAGACAGCAGCCTGTGCACAGCCTATCTGAAGGGATTATGTGTGGCCATTAAAATCTAAGTAGCTCCAAAAAGCAGGTTTTTGCATTGGTCAAAGTCCTACTGAGCCAATTTGACTATACTGAGCTTTGAACAGGAATCACAGCTTTTGAGTTATTGGCTTTTGATTTATGTAATGTCTTTCTCCCTAAAAAAAAAAACTCAACATCTCATTTTGCCCAAACATTATTCCTCTAATTTTCCATGTTTTGTGAATTTTACTTATAAATAAACAAAAGTAGAACATTTAAAAGGAATTTTATAAGGCAATGACCAAAAAAGGAATAATTTTTTTCCCCTCAGTCTCAAACTGCAGGATTTGAGGAGTTTGGGAATTTTATCTTTCTTCTTGAAAGACTAGAGCTTAGTACTGAGTTAGCAATATAATACACAACAGGCTTTATCTCCTATTTAACTTAATTAGTTTTAAGATGGCACAAAAAATAGAGCTAAGATCAATTAGCAGCACTAGCAGGATGGCAGGAGGACACGGAGAAAAACTGGCAGTAATGGCACTGGAGTAGAGGGAAAAGATTGCTACAGATCTCACCGTTTCATTGCCACTCACAGGAAATATATACTTTTTTTTTGGTACTGAGGATTGAACCCAGGGGTACTAAACTAACTGAGCCACATCCCCAGCCCTTTCTTGCTCTTTATTTTGAGGCAGGGTCTCACTAAGTTGGCTAGGGCCTCACTAAGTTGCTGAGTCTGGCTTTGAACTTCTGTCTCAGCCTCCCAAGTCACCAGGATTGCAGGCATGTGCCATGACACCCAGAATTTTAAAAAAAAAATGTCTTGTTGTGGTGGTGGTACTGGGGATTGAATCCAGGAGAACTCTATCACTGAGCTATAGCCCCAGCTCTTTTTATTTTATTTTAAGATGGGGTCTAGTTAAACTGCCCAGGCAGTCCTTGAACTTGCAATCCTCCTACTTTACTCAGCCTCTCGAGTAGATGGGAGTACAAATGTGTACTACCATCCCGGCTAAATACACTTATTAAAATCTACTTGTGACTGGGAGATGGAGTTTAGTGGTAAAGAACTTGCTTAGTACATTCAAGGCCCTGGGTACCATCACCAGCACACACACAAATACACAAAATAGCTTTTGTTATGTTTTGTTTTTAAATCTAAGGATAAACATTCCTATAGGTTGAAATAGAATATTTAACTTAAGAACCTGATTTCTGGGCTCACTGGTACCCACCAATACTCCCAGTTACTTGGGAAGCTGAGGCAGGAAGTGCAAGTTTGAGGCCAACCTTAGCAATTTAGCAAGACCTAGTCTCAAAATGAGGAGGATGGGCTGGGATGGAGCTCAGCAGTAGAGCATTCGCCTAGCATGTGTGAGGCCCTAGTCAATCCCCAGTATTGAAGCAAAAAAAAAAAAAAAATCAATTCAGCAAGATAGATACGAAAGAAAATAACAGGAACAATATGAAATCATTATAAAAACAGAAAGGAGACAATAAATATATAAAGTTGCTCAACATCACTATCCATTTAGGGGAATGTAAATCAAAATCACAGTGAGATACCACATACTGATTTACTAAGGCTGCCAGAAAATATAGCTGCTGACTGGGTGGCTTAAACAACAGAAATTCATTTTCTTACAGTTGTGGAGGCTAAATGTCCAAGATCAAGGTGTCTGCAGGCTGGGTTTCTCCTGCATCTTCTGTCCTTAACTTGCAGAAAGCCACCTCTTTGCTGTGCCCTCACGTAGCTCTCCCTCCATGTAGCTCCCCCTTCCCCCCTCTACTCTTGCCTCTCTACTCTTGTCTCCCTTTCCCTTCTTAAAAGGACACCAGTCCTATTGGGTTAGGGTGACACCAGTCCTATTGGGTTAGGGCCCCACCCTTATGACGCAAAAATTTATCCTTACTTTCCACAAAAGCCTCATGTCCAAATAAAGTCTCTTTGGGGATTAGGACTTTAATATATATGAATTTTGTTGGGCACAATTAAATATATAAGCAATAGCTATATATAAAAGTCAATAAGAAGAATCAGTGAGATTGCTGATGGTACTGTAAAATGTTGTGACACGTTTAGAAAACACTGTCAGTTTTTCAAAAGGTCAAACATAGAGTTACGTTATGGCTCAGCAATCTCATTCCCACCCAAACACCCAAAGGAAATGAAAACACTCCACAAAAAAATTGCATGTTCATGATCTAAAGTGGATGAAGCTTAAACAAGCAAACCCATGGAGACAGAAAATGGATTAGTAGCACTGAAGACTGGAGGGATGTTGGGAGTGAGCACTAACGGGTAGTAATTTCTTTTCGGGGTGATTAAAATATTCTAATATTGATTCTGATGAAAGTTGCAAAACTCTTTGAATATTCGAATTATAGTGGTTAAGTGAGTCCACTTTATGGTATACAAAGTATACCTCAGAAAAATTGCTGAATAAATACATTATTGCAAGATATATGTAAATGGACTAAGTCCCACTATTAGAAGGGCAATTTAACCCACACTATTCTCAGTGTGGGTTAAAACAACAACAATAACAACAACTCATATTAATGACAAGAAATGAACTGCAAAGAAATTTTGAAAATAACAGACTGGGCAAAAATATATATCTGACAAATGCAACAGGAAAAATAAGAAAGAACAGCAATAATGATCATGCTCATAGCAAATGAATAATAATAATAAACTGAATACATTTATAGCTCATCAACTATATATTAAATCATAAATAAAAGCTAACAAATTGGTATTAGAAAGTATTCTGTTGAGTAATTCTTAGGTCGAAATAGAAATCAAAGTGAAATGACAAGGCCTGCATGGGGGTACATGCCCCAGCGACTTGGGAGGCTAAGGCAGGAAGATCACAAATTTGAGGCCAGCCTCAGCAACTTAGCCGGGCTCTAAGCAACTTAGTGAGACTGTGTCTCAAGATAAAAAATAAAATGGGCTGAGGATGTGGCTCATCGGTTAAGCTTCCCTGGGTTTAATCTCCTGTACCTAAACCAAAAACAAACAAACAAACAAAAAACCACAAATGACAAATTTGGAAATTACCAATAAAGGATCCACAATAATAAAATTAACAGGATGCAGTCAAAGGTATATGCAGAGAAAAAAAGTCAGTAGCTTTAAAATATTTTTTATAGTAACTTTGAAAGTTGCTAATGAATAAATCAGGCATTTAACTCTAGGAAACTAGAAAAAGAAACAACAAAATAAACAAAAAGAGTAGGAAAAAATCATAAATAAAAATAAAAGCATAAATTATGATGAATTAGAAAATAAAGAGGGAATTATTTTAATAACTAAAACTAGAGCTGGTTCTTTGAAATTATTGAACTGTTCTACTGAACACTTATTCCAGGGGAGTTCATAGATCCTCTGTGGGGAGAAAAAGGTTTTGTGGCAAGATGCTTGAAAAACACTATATAACAAACCTTCCACCTAAGAATCCCAGGTGTACATTAATTAGCATATTAAAGTCTCAAAAGTCCTCAAGCACATAACTTGGCTGTGTGTGATCCAGCCTCTAACTTCCTTGACCATGAACACTTTTCTTTATTGGCATTCTGAAGGCCACAGTCCATGGAATATCCACTTTGGAAATGCTGACCCAGGAAAATCCTTGGTGTCTATAATCAAGAATAAGTGAGAAAATACAACCACGGAGCATTTAGGATAAGAAATGAGCTTCTACACAGGTATGTATGAGGCTATAATAAGAGAACTGTATGCAAGCTTTATACCTAAAAATTTGAAACTATACACAAAATGGACAATTTTCCAGGAGAATATGCAATGTCAAAATTTCATCAGAAAAGAAATTAAAAAATAAATAATTTCATTAGCAGAAAAAGTGCCAAAACTCTATAGGTAATTTTGGTCCCCTGGCTCAAGTGTAGTCAAATTCTATTATACTTTCTTGGGACAGAAAAGCTTCCTCCTAGTCTAGCATCCAGATATCTGAGTTCATCAGGATTTCCTCAACTTTGTAACTGGTCTCCTGGCTTCAGTGCAATAAGTGAGATTCCTCTAATAAAGAAATCTAAGCATATCACCTCTGTGCTTAAACTCCTTTAGTGTCTCCTTCATTAATCTTCGCCAACCTGTGGGCATGATTCACAAGTCCCTGCAAGTTCTGTCCCTGGGAAGCACTCTAGCCTTGTCTCTCAACTCCCCCGCCCTCACACTTCTGCTCTAGTCCTAATGAACGTCTTTCTTTGCTCAGATGGTCCATGTTCTCCCTCACCTGCAGATCTTCCTAAGTTCTTCCATGTCCACATCAATTCTTTGGAAGGGACTTTGCTCCTTAAATGTCAGTTTAAAGGTTACTTCCTCTGGAAAGCATTTCTGATTTCTCCAACTCTGGAACAGAGGCTTCTCTTATTTTGTGCCATATGTCATGTATTTCCCTTGTACCGTTTCCAACACTGTGCTTTAATTTCCTGTGTTCTTAACTCTCTCCCTCCACAAGCTCATGAGGGCAGAGATTTTTATCATCTTGTTTACCATTTAAGCCCTAGTACCTAACAACACTCCAGGCATGTAACAGAAGTTTAATCAAATTTATTAAAAGAATAAGTGAAATATAACATTGACACCAAAGATGAAAAAGACAGCACCCACAATAACTGTAGGCCAGTCTCATCTTGGAACACACACATAAAATCCAAAATAGAATACTAGTAAGTCAAACGCCTGAGTCTAATAAAATAATACATTATGGTCAAACTGAGTTTAAAACTGCAGGGATGACATTAGGAAATCTAAGAAGAAAATATGTATATAATAATTTTGATAGATTCCAAAATTCATCATGATACTCATTAGTAAATTCAAAATAGAAAGCTATTGAACTTTGTGTAAAATTTTATCCTTTTTTATGTTACCGGGAATTGAACTCAGGGGCACTCAAACCACTAAGCCGCATCCCCAGTCCTATTTTGTATTTTATTTAGAGACAGAGTCTCACTGAGTTGCTTAGTATCTTGTTTTTGCTGAGGCTGGCTTTGAAGTCACGATCCTCCTGCCTCAACCTCCTGAGCCACTGGGATTACAGGCATGTGCCACTGCACCCAGATAAAATATTATCCTTAATGGTGGATCAACAGAGGCAAAAACAGGAATAAAACAGGAGGCCCAAGAAAGCTACTATTCATGTTTTACATGCTTTAGCTGAAATGCAGTAAAACAGAAAAGGAAAGATACAGGGCTGGAGGGGCAGCTCACTGGTGAAGCACTTGCCCAACAGGTGCAAGACCCTGGGTGATCCCCAGCATGGAAGAAAAGAGAAGGGGGGAGTGGAAGGGAGGAGTAAAAACACTGGGTGCGAGGAAATTTTAGTAAGTTTTCTAGTTATAAGATAACAACTTTCCTACATTAACTAGAAAATGGGGTGGGGGAAGGTGCCATTCACAAAAATACCAATTTATAAAATTCCCAAGAATAGACTTGGAAAATGCAGAACTTACATGAAGAAAAAATTTCCAAATTAATTTCTAATTTAACTCAAGTCCAACCTAGTCAATAACATTATTTATGTCTGGAATTGAATAGTATAATTTTGAAATTCTTTTAATAAAATAAGTGACTAATAATATGTTAAAAAATGTAAAAGGGAAAAAATCAATGAAAAAAGAAGCTTGCCTTACCAGATGGAATATTATCTGGTCATTAAGTAACAGGATATAGATGTATATTTCTTGAAATAAACATTAAATTGTAAAAAGGCTTAACAAAAAAAAAAATCTGCATAGGATAATCCCAGTGTAAAGCCTTTACATACAACAGAAATAGAAAGAGACAAAATGGTAACAATGATCATTTCTCGTGTAGGAAAATAAGTGATTTTTCTTGTTTTTCTCTCAAACTTCTTACATTCTATTTTTTTCAATGAACACCTATTACTTTCCTAATTAAAGGATAACGGAGCAAATTCAAAACAAGAAATATTGAATATCTTACAAGTAAAAGTAAATACCTAAACTGAAAAAAGGATTATCTTGGAGGAACTTTGACTCTAAGTTCTGGGGTATCTCTTGAAAGCCTGAATGACAGGTAAATCACTATTAGGTGACAGGAAATGGTAAGAGACCATCTCCACCCTGTTCTACAGTCTTCTGCCTAGCACCCAAGCCCTTACATCAATGGGACCCATCTTTGCTCCCTACATAAACTTTCTGTAAAGTCTGTTTCTTTAGTGGGAAACACACACACACACACACACAAATGTTGGGTGTTTATCTCTGGTTGTTGGGTTTAAGCAATTTTAGTTTTGCTGTTACATGTTTGGGTTTCGCTCTTCACAAAATGCCTCTTGGTGGCAGTTACCAGAAGAAAACTGAAGCAAAGCTAAACCTCAGCCATTCTCTGGGAACCTCAATCCTGCTCCTTCTCCATCTTTAACAATTATTCTGCATCACCACAGCTTTTCGTGTGTTCGTCTGCTGGTAAACATTCACTCACGCTTGGTTATGTGATTTTCTGTTTTCCAGATGAACTCAGCAGCCTAGGAACAGAAATGGATTCACCCAGGGTTTCGTTTTTGCTGAGCCTGCAATATGGAAGCACAAGAAAGTGCAGGATGTTGCCCAAAGAGCAGCTGTAAGAACAGACTCTGTAGGAAAGTCACATCAGACAGTACAGGGCTTTTTTGGCTTTAGGTTCTTCTCCCCAGAATTAATTGGAAGTGGGCATGGCCTTTTTCTCCCCTGCTCATTTATAGCTTCCATTTTTTAACACCCCCTTATAGAGATGACCTGGAAGAGAGTGAGTGGCACTTGGGTTCTTTGAGTCCTTGTAGTTTATAGCAGAGTGGATAAGAGCAGATGTTCCAAGTCAGACTGCCCAGGGTGTAGACATGGCTCCATCACCTGCTAACTCTATGTTCTCAGACAAGATACTTCTCGGAGTCTTCATGTTCTTCTCTGGGAATTGAGCTAACAGTGATACCCTCCTTGTAGGATGGCTATGAGGAGTAAATGGCATGAGTCATTTGAAGACTGTATAAATAAAAAGGAACAACAGCCATGACTGTCCTCTACGTATTTAAACAGTGCCTGCTTGGAACATCATAAGGATTAATAAACTGTGACTATTATTATTATTATTATTTTTAAAAAGCTGGGCATGGTGGTGTATTACTTGTAATCCCAGTGACTTGGGAGGCTGAGGCAGAAGGACCACAAGTTCAAGGCAGTCTCAGCAACTTAGTGAGGCCCTAAGCAACTTAGCAGACTCTGTCTCAAAATTAAAAAAAAAAAAATAAAAAGAGTTGGGGATGTGGCTCAGTGGTACTGAGCCCCTGGGTCCAATCCCCAGAACCAAAAAAAAAGAAAGAAAGAAAGAAAGAATGTAGACTATGGACTATAAGGCAGACAGGATAACAGTGACAATGAGAGAGCTGACGAAGAGGGAGGAAGTGATGTTTCAAAGAACTAGCCCCAGGAAATGCTGACTAGGCTTTTCAGAACTGCTTTTCATTTATCTTGTATTATCTGGATCAATAAATGCACATTTTCAGAGAATAGGAATGTTTGTAAGAGAAACTACTTATATAAAATAGGAATATATGTCACTCTTTTAGGAATAAGAAATATAGAAATTCAAGAGGGAAGTTTCATCAATCACATTTACTAAGGAAAGATCTTTCTCTTCATGGATGCGTCCCTGCATGCTTCACAGAATGAGGTAAAAAAAAAAAAACAGCAAATCAAACAGCCAAGGGCAACCACAGAAGTACCTCAAAGAGCATTTTAATAACTAAGCAGCATTTATTAGCCAGTGCACTTTCCCAACGGTCAGAGTCATTTCCAGCCTCTGCTGTGACCCAGATCAAGAGCTAGGGGACCACGGGGTAGGTCTGACATGCCCACATCTTCCAGACTCAGTTAACATCAACCTTGGACAGTCTATGTGGATACAGGGTAGAGGGAGGAGAGCCAGGGTATGAAGGGCTAATGGGGGTGAAGGCACACATTTCTAAAAGAGAAGAAAATGGATTCTGTCCTCTGGTGACTTTACTTTGATAAATGCACAGAGTGAGGCAAAAACTAAACAAGTTTACAGTAATCCAGAAAAAGTGTATTGAAAACACAAAATTTGTGCTATGTGAGGCTGACTTTAAAACCTAAATATCAAATCATATTTATGATTTTAATTTCACAATCATTATGCAGGTAGGCAAGTATGGAAAAGAAAGAGAAAAAAATCAAAGTTTAAATACGTAGAGGACAGTCATGGCTGTTGTTCCTTTTTATTTATACAAATGTAGTTATATTTGTGCAAAAAAAAAGACAATAGCTTTTTTTCTCTTATGCAAGAATTTTGCCATTTGCTGTATTTTAGGACATAAGCCCATGTTTTAGCATCATGATGGATGTCAATCATCTTGACATATAGAAGCCTTTCTCTCTCCTCAGTCTGTTCACGTGGCAAGCACTCCTTCCTAGGTAGGCTGGAGATACTGGGGCCACGAGACAAAACAGAAACAGCAGACACTGCCCCAGCTCTCCTTTCAGAACCTCCTCTTTCTTTCCTTTTTCTATTCAGAACCAGGATCCGCTCTAAGCTCCAGTTATAAGGTTGAAAGAGGATTGCTTTTCTTCTCCACATCCTTGCCTCTGGGGATGCAGCAAAAAAGGAAAGAACCAGGCTCTTTCTCAAGTATCCTTGAAAGACAGAGAGGGAGGGAGGAGGCAGGAAGGGAGAGAGGGAAGTATTTCTGATTCAGGAAAAAAAAAAAAGAGAGAGAGCTTCTTTTTTTCCTTGCTTCTAAGAGAGCTTCAGAGGTATGACAGAAATATGATACATGATGATTATTAAGTATTGACATAATGTCCCGAGTTAAGGATCCTAAGGAAAAGAGGTTTTATCACTTACAGATATTCGCAGGTCAGTATATGGAAGCACCTTTGGATGAAAAAAAAAAACTTTCAAATTACTTTCTAGTATATGGTGGACCCACAGATATACCCATGGGTGACTTCACTAGCACTTGTCCTCCTGCCACCGCTGGGTTTTTGTCTGAAGAACCATTATGCTCACCAGCCTAATTATGAAACCTACTAAAGTCATCTTTGTTATTAGAGGCTCTTCAAAATTAGAGCTTTTTAAAAATCTGCTGAGAAAAAGAAGAAGATATTTTCAGGAAAAGATGGGAGAAGGGAATCATCAAAAGCGTTTTCTCTGTGGATTAAAATAAGGAAAGTTATTTCCAGTTTTCTAGGTCAAAAGGTTTGAAATGAGAAGAGGCATTCTTCCAGGCTAACGGAGGGTCAAACCTTTTCACAAGTCTCAGTTTCAGACTGTTCTGACAGAGGATGATCCACCATCCTTTTACCCAGGAGGCTCAAGTCTGCATTTGGAGTCAGAACTGAAGTGACAGTGGTTCCATATCATTCCTTTATCATCTCCTGAATCAGTGGTTTCAACTGTTGATCATAAACTCAAGTCACCAAGGCCATGGGGTGGGGGTGGGGGGCTGTTGCCCCCTCACCTGAGCTGGGATGGCCGGTGCTCTGAAAGGCCAGCACAGATGGTGTGATGGGCGCTTTCCGCTCAAGTTAGAGGGGCAGGGGTCTTCCCCACCTCCTTACCCCAGACAGCAAATCCAAGTGACATGTGAACATGTGCAACAACCACGTTCTGTAGAGCCACACTCTCATCTCAGTGGTTTTCATTCTTCAAAAAGTTACTTGCCATGATGTCTGGCCATGATGAAGCAGGAGGGACATGATCTGCCCTCGCCACTTAGACAACTAAAAATCTGCACAAAATATACGAAGGAACGTTTCCCAAACACTAGACAGAGGATCCCCGAGAGAGGAAAAAACGGGGGGGGGGGGCAAGTCAAAGACCTGCCCCACTTGACCACCCTTAGGGAACTGACAGGCTCGGCCTGATGGACACAGAGAGGGTGAGGGAGGCCACTGCTGCTGGGACTCAGGGACAGGACTTCAAAGAGGACAGGGCTACACCTGCTGACTCCCAATTATCTAGCCAGCAGAAACAGCTTTCAAAAACAAAGGTCAACTAAAACTCATCACAGCAGCCCCCAGGGCTACAAGGAACTTTAAAGGAAGGTCTTTAGGCAGAAGAAAATTAGGGCAGATAGAGATTTGGATCTATACAAAATCATAAAAAGCACGGACATTAGTAAATACAGCAGTGAATAAAAACCTTTTTTTAGTTGTTCAATTTAAAATGTCCTTAAAAGATAATTATTTAAAGCAAACATAGTAACAATAAATTGTAGGATTTATAACCCTGGGTCAGGGAGAAGTAAAATGCATGACAATGATGTACGAAGGTCAGGAGGACTGAAGCAGGCTGAGGTAAGGAGCTGGCAGTGTGTGAGGGGTATAACGTTACCTGGAAATGGAGCAGGAGACATTAAAGATGTACACCGTCAATTCTAGAGCTACCACAAAAATGTAACTAATAAGCCAGTAGCGAAGATAAGAGGAATAATAAAAAATACTCAGTTCTCTCCCAAAAGTACTCAAACCTGCCAAAAAGGAGGCAGGAAAAGAGGAAAAAGAGGATAATGATCAAATGAGAAGAAGAAAAAAATAGCAAGATGGCAGATTCAAACCCAATCATAGCAATAATCACCAATTTCAAATAAAAAAGGAGAGATTGTCAGGTTCTATGAAAAAGAAAAGAAACACTTTTCCAATATAAAGAATATTTGAAAAATATTCTTTTTTCAAGAATCAGTTAAAGTAAAAGAATGGATAGAGATGTATCATAATAACACTAACTGAAAGAGAGCTGGAACGGCTGCATTAATATCAGACAAAGTAGAATCCAGAGTTATAATTATCACTAGGGATACAGAGAGTCAGTTCATGACAATAAACCTTTACGTACCTAATAAGAGAGCTTCAAAACACATGAAGCAAAAACAGATAAAACTGGAAGGAGGGACTGGGACTGTAGCTCAGTGGCAGAGCGCTTGCCTAGCACATATGAGATACTGGGTTTGATCCTCAGCACCACATAAAAATGAACAAATAAAATAAAAGCATTCGATCCCTATACAACTATAAAAAATTTTTTTAAAAAACTGGAAGAAGGGACTGGGATTGTGACTCAGAAGAAGAGCGCTGCCATGTATGCCTGAGGCACTGGGCTTGATCCTCAGCACCACATAAAAATAAAATAAAGATATTGTGTCTACCTATAAGTAAAAAATAAATATTTAAAAAAACTGGAAGAAGTAAATTGATAATTAAATTGGAGTGTTTAATACAGAAGACTTATATGGCACTATTAATAAGCTAGTTCCACTGATATTTGTAGGACACTCAACCCAATGAGATCAAAATATAATATTTTTTTCAAGTGACCCCAAAGACAAGTCCAAATAAATATGAAAAGAGTGAAATCATACAAAGTATATTTCAGACCACAGTGAAATGAATTAGATACTAACAGGGAAAAAAAGTCTGGAAAAAATCTTCAAATGTCTCAAAAATAAAAAAAATACTTCTAAATAACTCTTAAAATAAAAAGATATCAACAGAGAAATTAGAAAGCATTTTAAACAAAAAAAGGAAAATATGATATATATCAAAATAAAGAAATGCTTAGAGAAAATCTTACAGAATTATATGTTTATACTAGAGCTAGAAAGCTCTAGTATAAGAAAACTAGAAAAAAAAGGGATAAATTAAAGCAGCATGAGCAGAAGAAAAATAATAAAGCTAAGAACAGAATTCAATGATAAATAGGAAAAACAATTTATAAATTGATTCTTTTTATCTGATTTTTATTAAAATCAATTTAATAGATAAATCTCTACCCAGACTGATCATAAAAAAGATTCATAATATCATAAATTATGCATAATAATTAATAAATTATTAATATCAGGAATGAGAGAAGAGATATCAACAGATCTTAACATTAATAACAAGAAAATATTAAATAAAATGGACAAACTCCATAGACATAAACTACAATAACTTACTCAGTAATAAATAGATCACCAAAATAGCCTAATAGCTACTCAGGAAATTGAACTTGTAGTTAAAGACATTTCCACAAAAACAAAAACAAAAAACAAAAAAATCCCAGGCCCAGATGCCTTCACTTGTGAATCCTACCTACTCTTTAAGTAAGGAATAATACTAATTCTACACAGCTCTTTCAGGAAATAAATATATGAAACGTATTCATTCATTTGATTAGGACAAATGAATAGTCGGTTCATTTGATAAAGACAACATTATTTGACACCAAAATTAAAGTCACTAGAAGCAAAGTACAGAACTATCTTCTTCATGAACGTGGACACAAAAATACTTAATAAAATGTTATCAAATAAAATCTAATAATATATAAAAAAGCAATAAGTACACCAAGTAAGGTTCATTTCATAAATACAGGTTGTATTAACATTAAAATGAATCTATTTCACCATATCAACAGAGTAAGACAGAAAAAAAAAAGATCATTTCTAATACAGATAAAGTGTTTAACAAATCCAACATGACATAGCTCTCGGCATACTAGGGACAGAAGGAAAACATCCTCAACTTAATAAAGAACATCTATGAAGAATCTACTGCTAACATCTTACCTAAGGGTGAAAGACTAAATGCCGTCCCCTTCAGATTAGGAACAAAGCAATAATAGCTGAGCTCATCAATTCTACTTAACACTGTAGCAAAACTCTGACCAGTGCAATAAAATAAGAAAAAGAAACGGGATAATGTTTGAAAAGAAGTAGTAAAATTATCTTTACTTTTTATTATTAAATTTACTATATATTATTGCTTTATACATTTTTACATTTTTACATATTTCTATATATTCAGACATTTATTTATTTTTATGTTATTATTGATTGCTATATTTCTTTACTCTTTATCAAGACTCTTGAAATAAAATTTAAAAGATATGTATGTAGTTTTTGAGCTATATAATGTAGGGTATGTATATATACATACATATAGAGTATGTAAGCTCAGTGGTAGAGTGCTTGCCTAGCACATGTGAGGCCCTGGGTTTGATCATACACACACAGCACACACACAAAATATTATATATGTGTGTGTGTGTGTATCTACATCTATATCTATGTATCTGCATGTGCACAAAAATACATATGTATTTTTTTTTTAGAGAGAGAGAGAGAGAATTTTTTTAATATTTATTTTTTAGTGTTCGGCAGACACAACACCTTTGTTTGTACGTGGTGCTGAGGATCGAACCCGGGCCGCACGCATGCCAGGCGAGCGCGCTACCGCTTGAGCCACATCCCCAGCCCCAACATATGTATTTTAATATATATATATATAAAATTATTGGGGAAAATGTAACAGTAGATATGTTAGGCATACACCAAACACTATATATAGAACATTGCTGAGACAAATTATGGAAGAACTAATAGAAAGTAATTGTGTTCATGGATTGAAAGACTCAGATGACAATTCCTCCCCAATTGACCTTAGCCACTAAATGTAATCCCAGTACAAATCCAAAAATCTTGGCAAACATTTTTTTTTTTTTTTTAGCAGAGATGAGGAGCTAATTCTAAAACTTACCTAGAAATGCAACGGTGCTAAAACAGTCAAAACAAATTTTGAAAAACACAAAGGACTTAAACCATGTGTTTTCAAAACTATCTTAGTCAGGACAGTGTGATATTGGTGTAAAGATAGACCCACAGATGAGTGAAACAGAATATAAAGTCCAGGAAAAAAAATATATATATATATGTGTATATGTCTATGCTGTTGGTTTTAACAATGGTGTGAGGGCAACTGAAGCAGTCTATGTCTAAGCAAAAAATTTAGCCTTGCTCAATCCTTACTTCACACCATATACCAAAGTTGACATGAAGTGGATGCACTTGAATGTTCCTGACTACTTTAATAATCCAAAACTGGAAGCACTTTAAATTTTCATCAAGAGGAGAATAAATGAAATGGGATGGCCATACAACAGAATACCACTCGGCAATCGAAACGAAATATTGCTAGGCAAAACAACATGGATGAATCTTAAAATTATTATGTTGAATGAAAAAAGTTACACCCCCCAAAATACTGTGTGATTCCATTTACACAGAATTCTATAAAACGCAGAGTAATTTATGGTGACAGAAAACATGTCTGGGGTGCTGGTAGAAGGAGGGATGGGTTTCAGAGGAGCATGAATACACTCTGAGGATGCAATATTCTTCATCTTAAATGTGGTGATGGTTTCCTCATTAGTTCTCCAAGGGAGTTTAAGACTATTCATATGTCAAATCTCATCAAAGTACACACTTGAAATATGTACAGCTTAATGTATGTTGATCTTCAATAAAACTGTCTTAAAAATAAGTTTACCTGAGCACTGAACTGTTCACTGTTCTTCAACCTGCAACTTCATGTTGTCTCATTCCCAGCCCATTCAACACCACCTGCTTAGAAGAGGGCGAGAAGTCTGTCTCTCTTCATGATCTGGCACCATCCATGAAATACTATTTTAAATAAGTTGCCTATTATCTTTTTCCAGAAAATGTAGGGGGAGGAGAAGGTGAAGGGAAACAAAAGAGCCGACACTTGATCAACGGTAATTGGAAGGTGGAGGGAGCACTGACAATGGACATTTGATACTTCCTTCTTCCTTTTTCCATGCCACCTGAGCTGGCCCCTTACCTGGAATTGCTTTGGAGCTCCCCAAGTCAATCTGTTTTTCTTTGTCAAATAATGAACGGTTCCAAGAAACTGCTTGAGTTTCCACATGGCTTTTTGCAAAAACATGGCATCAGCTTGTTTTCTCTTAATGTACTGCATGCTATTCAGAAGTGAAAAGCCAGGGTGAAGCTATTATTTCAGGTGAGTCACAGATACAAGCCAAGTTCCACCCTCTCCATGTAATCAGCCTTCCTTGACCACTCTGAGACCTGCTGATTTCCCTTATCCCCCAATCTCTATTGAATTCCAATGTGTAACACATTTATCATTACAATTGCTAGTTTTCTTACCTGCTGAAGGGGGATTTATTTTATTCTTCTGCTCAAGTTTTTGGCTCTGTCCCTAGTATGGGAACTTCCGCCCACAGTGCTGCTCTCTTACAAAATTAGAGGGTGAAGTTCTCACTCTCACCATTACTCACCCCTCTCCCCTCATCTCCTCTCCCCTCAAGAGTCAGAAGCAATCTGCTGGGGAGAAGGTCAGTTCTCACAGGTGACTCAGAGCTGCTGGCCCAGAGGCAGGGCACGTCTTCTGTGGGGCGGGGGGGCGGGGGGCATACAGCTCTCCAGGCACCCTGCCTGCCACCAGGTACGCATGAAACTGAGGAGGGAAAAGAATGCTGTAGGTCCATTCTGGCTTCATCCAAGCTACACTTCTAGTTTGATCAGCAACACAGCTAATAAATTTAACCTCTGACATCAACTCAAGTGATGAGGAATATGATTCATTAGCACCACCAACATCCAGAATGCCTTTGGATCATTTAGTTGACCATCAAAATATGTGCCTTTCCAGACTGATGTCTTATTCAGAAAGTCTTTCACAATTCACAAGTCCCGATTAAATATTTTCAAATCTTTGCCCCCAAGTATTATTATTATCATCATCATTATTATTTAGTACCAGGATTGAATCCTTGGGCACTTAACCACTGAACCATATCCACAGCCCCCTTTATTTTTTATTGTGAGACAAGGTCTCACTGAGTGACTGAGGGCCTTGTGATATTGCTGAGGCTGGTTTTGAACTTGCGATCCTCCTGCCTCAGCCTCCCTAGTCACTGGGATTACAGGTGTGCACCATGGCACCCAGCTACCCAAGTATTATTTTTGCTCCCTTCTGTGTACATTTTTCTATCTAGCATGCTAGCCAACTGTATACATATCTTTGAAAACTTAAATTATAAACTCCTTAAGAGAAGAGGCTAGGTCATATTCATCTTCAGCTGGGCATTTATATACATTTAATCTGGATCACCTTTGGAAATGCTTAGTTAATGTCTATTTTTATGCAAATCGTAAATCCAGTAAGACAGAGAGTCACTTCTTATCAACTGCTGTATTGCTTCCACGGGCTACACCAGTCTCCCAGCTACTACTGAGAGAGAAGGCTGAGGTGGGAGGATCACAAGCTCAAGGTCAGCCTGGGCAATTTAGCAAGACCCTACTTCAAAATAAAAAATAAGACAAGATTGAGGATGTAGCTCAGAATACAGAGCTCCTGGGTTTGATACCTAGTACCAAATTGAGAGAAAGAGAGAGAGAGAGAGAGAGAGGCCTAAGTCTGAGCGAGCCCAGGTCTAAAGGATTCATACAAGTCTGGCCATCAAAAGGCCAACTTTTAGAAAACGGAGACCAGAGAGAACAGAAAGTCCTGGAGGTAAGAGAACATGGCACCGTCAAAACATGGACCAAAGATCTGCATCTTTGATTCATATTGAGTAGAAAAGGGTGGCAGGAGATGAGGCCAAAGGAGTGGGTGGGGCCATATTGGGGAGTTTGGACTTCATCCAAAAGAAAATGAGGAAGCTGGATGACTTTAAGCAGAGCAGGCACATAATTTTCAAGAAAGATGCACACTGAGAAGTGTCCTCTGGGCTTAGTAAGAAGGAGACAGTGATCTGATAAAGGTGGCTTCCTGGGGTGGAGCAGGACAGTCCACGTCAAGGTGGCAGAGTGGACTTGGGCAGGCAAACAGAAGACAACTGTGCAATTCTTGAGCTTTCGCTCTGTTGAATGAGAAAACCAAATGCAGTAAAGAGGAGCGCAAAGACTTTTTCTTTTTAATGGTAAAATATCTGAAAGGCTTTACTTCTGGCAGATGATAAGATAGATGACAGAGAGAAAATCAGGTAAATTAGATACAAAGTATCTTCACATAGAAGGAAGATGCACTGAATTTTGATCTTAAAAAAAATCAAAGTAATTTTAAGATTTTTTTTAAGAACCGAGGATTGGATCCAGGCATGCTTTACCACTGAGTCACATCTTCAGCCTTTTTTATCAATACTTATTTATTCATTAATTTTGATTTTGAGACAGCATCTTGCTAAGTTGCTGAGGTTGAGATCCTCCTGCCTCGGCCTCTCAAGTAGCTGGGATTATAGCATGCACCCAGCTGAAGCAGTTTTAAAGAGGGATTAGAAAAAGATTTGTTTACTAACAATTGGGAATTAACCAGAAGGTCATTAAACAGATTAAGAAAAACTTGCTCTAAATAATCTTCCTATATGCCTTATATTAACTGTTACTGTTGTAATTGGAGACTTAGGGTTTTTAGATTTCTCGAGCTTATAGTATATACATTACGGAATCAGTTATGTGCAAAACTACTCTCACTTCAGCCTAGCTCAGACACCCCTCAAGGCAAGGCTCAGACAGAAGCTCCCTCGGGATACCTTCCAGTGCTGGCCACACGTCTGAGTTTTCTAGCACTCTGTACGTCTGTCTCTTGCGCTCCACTGTGAGCACCTGCAGAGCGGGGATTGCATGCTGTTCATCTCTGTACCCCCAGTGCCTACCACAGTGCCAGGCCACAGTTAAGTTAAAGAAAAACTTGGCAAACTCCTGCACTGCTGAGCTGCCTTCAGTTGGACCAGGGAGCTATTGTCTAGACACCATCATCAACCTGGTGGCAGCAGCCCCAGGGTGAGGCACCTCAAGGGTCAGTTCATGGAGAGTCAGCCCGAAAAGCCTGACTCTCATCTACCTACACCCAACATCTAAATCCAAACAACAAAAAATAATAAACCTGATGAAAATCACAAGAAAAAAAGTTTTACAACCAGGTAAAACAATTCAGCAGTATTATTAAGACTTAAAAAAAAAACATATTGTGAAAATAACCATGGTTAGCTAGGTGTAGTGGGACACACCTGTAATCCCAGTGACTTGGGAGGCTCAGGCAGAAGGATTCTAAGTTTGAGGCCATAGGCTGGGGATGTGGCTCAAGCGGTAGCACACTCGCCTGGCATGTGCGGGGCGCTGGGTTCGATCCTCAGCACCACATAAAAATAAAATAAAGATGTTGTGTCCACCGAAAACTAAAATATTTAAAAAAAAAGTTTGAGGCCAGACTCAGCAACTTAGTTCAGACCCTGTCTCAAAAAAACAGACAAAACATCCCATGTTTGATATATCTTGTTGGCTATTGAAAATAAATACTAGCTCAAGAAATTGTACCTCAGAAATATTTTTTCTTATTGACCCAATGTTAATCAGTAAAGCAAGTTTACTATTTATTTTTATTTTTTAAAAAACATTTTTTTTTAGTTGTAGGTGGACACAATACCTTTTTATTTTATTTTTATGTGGTGCTGAGGATCAAACCCAAAGCCTCACGCATGCTAGGCGAGAGCTCTACCCCTGAGCCACAACCCCAGCCACTTTACTATTTATTTTTAAGTATCATTAGTGCCTTTCCAGTTATCATAGAATATGAGCTTTGATTTTTTTTTAATGTAGAGATTACTGTAGGGAAGTTCAGAAACTTTTTAAGGAATATCTTTATGTCTTGTTTGAACAATTATTTATGCATTTCATAACAATCAAAACTGAACTATCTTCCTAATTGGGCTTTCAAATTTGGCTGTATCTCAAACATCAGCAAACAATCCAATCACTCTTGTCAAGAAGCATTTACAACAATGGAATGAAGGATCTGCCCAGCAAACAGGTTAATAAAACCAGGCACCAGGCTAAAGAATTTCAGAATCAGCAGCAGTGGGGAAGGACCACTTTCCAGCCAGACAGAGAACTGGAAACCCTACCTCATGCCCATACGAGTTCTGCGATCCATCCCCTCAGAAGTCACCAGGTCATGCTTTGCAAGCTACCTTATGGTCTGTGAAAAGCAGTAAATTCAAATCATCGTTTTATAGATTTTCAATCCAGGCAGGGTGGGTTATAATCATCCCCTGGTCCACTTACATTTTAATAGGTCTGTATTTTTCCAGCATGACTTAACTTCCAGGTCCCTCTACACCTCACACACACACACACACCTGGAAATATTGATGAGATGGGACTTAGTGCCAACTCCCATCTCCTCTGTCTGGCTCAAATTCTAGCACCTGCCTATACTTCAACCTCTTCCACTACAAGAAAACACGAGAGAAAAAAACAGTAATATTTCCCTCCTCCACCCATTGTGATACCAAGGTCAATGTGATAAATGTGTCCCTTTGTGCAAACAAAGCCTCCAGACAGTTCCAATATGTGCTGCCTTGGAGCTGGCTCTGCCTCTCTGGAGCAAGGCCGAGATTTAATGAGGCTTTCCAGATTGAAGGTCACAATGGTGTGCTGAATAACACGGTCTCTGCAGAGGACCATCCACTAATCCCAAAGAACAGCATGTGGCTCAGGGACAACTGAGACACATCAACAGAAGGTAGCAGAAGACCCGTGACAGCATTTCACAAGGCCAGTTGCATGCACCCAGGTATCTGACCTTCGAGAACTTAAGGTAAACAGGTGCCACACAATGGGGAAATGGGCTGTGCCTAGGCAGGAAAGTTCCATGATGTTCTCCTCCCCAAACCTCTGCCTCCGCCTCCAAAAGTATCATCAGCCACTTTTCATACTAAATATTAGGAAAAGAAGAAGAAACAAAAAGAATTCTAGCAAAAAAAAACAACTCAATAACAAAAAACTTTATTCCTTTTAAACTGGAAATCCCAGGTTAATGCTTCTACGGACTCATTATTTGTTTACATGAGTGAATGAATGCACACACCTCCTCCCTCCACTCCACACTCTTCCTCACTACATTCCAGAATTTATTACAATTTGTAAATGGGGGTGACCCAATGCTTGATCATAAGAATATAAAACAAACCACAAACCTAAGGTTCTAGTCTTCATCACCCGAGATCTTACTGATCCCCGACTTCTAATACATAGAATGTCTGTATGTGAGCATTTTTCTAGGGCTACAATCCACTTCCATCAGACCTTCAACAAGGCTGCGATTCAAAATGGCTTAAAACACCACTGAGTAAGACAATTGGCTGTAGAAGTTACATACTGAAGAGCCTCCAATTCTATGATTCGTTGGAGAACAGAGATAGTAAAATTTAGATCAAGTCAAAGAGGAAAAGAGCCTAGAAATTTCCATCCTTCGAGAATGGAAAAGTCAGAAGCTCTTCATCAACTCCACAACCTGAGGGACCCATGAGACATGAAGGAGCTGCAGGGCAGAACGGGCAAGTCAAGCATCTTCCCTCCACCCTCAGAGGGACACCCAGGGGCAGTGTCAAAAAAGGGGGTGGAATAATAAGCAGTGAGCTCACCTAGGTCCCAGATCTTAGATTCTAAATACGATTCCCCAGAGATAAAGGTGAGAATCCTTGAAAAAATGACCAGTGACCAAATCTGGGACAAAATGCACATCAAAAAGAATCATGAGTCAGGCATGGTAGTGCACATCTGTAATCCCAGTGGCTTGGGAGGCTGAGGCAGGAGGATCACACATTCAAAGCCAGCTCAGCAACTTAGCGAGGTCCTAAGCAACTTGATTACACCCTCTCTCACAATAAAAAAATAAAAAGGGCTGGGAATGTAACTCAGTGGTAAAGTGCCCCTGGGTTAAGTCCTCAGTACCAAAACCAAAATAAAACAACAAAAAGAATAATGGTAGCAAATGATTTTAAACATTAAAAATAAAAAGGGGAAAAATAAGGAAAACTTTTCATTACAGAAAAATTCCAACTAATACATAAACATAAAAGAAATGGGAAAATCAGAAAAATCACCATTCTGCAACCCCCAGATACTAGCTGACTTAGACAATGATCATCAGTGGATGCAAACATCACTGGGTGAAAGAGATTCTTCATGGAGGTGAAGAGATTCATATGGTCTCAAAGCATCACCCAACAGGTTCCTTACTACAAAGCTTTCCACTCCCCAAACCTCAATTTTTTAGAAGAAATGTAGCATTGATTTTGGTTAGTGAATATTAACTTCATTGAACATTGGGAACTTATCAGTTTTCATAGAAGTAGATTATATCATATGATACACAGCATCACTTGATAATTACTGAGAATTCAGATGCTCCTGCCTTACCAGGTCTCTTTATTTAATCACCATGAACACAAGAGATGAAAGAGTCACCACTCAGAGGGCCTCCCATAGGCCTCAGTGGGACATGAAGCTGGCTATTGTCCCTGCTGCTTCCCAGTGGCCAGTGATGCTACTCAGATACCACAGTCCCCATTTGTTCTGCTGTCCTCTCCTAGACTTTATTGAAAATGAAAAGCAACTCTTCTCCCACCAAAGGTGGAGAAAGACAACACAGAAAATTCTATAAAATAAATGTCCATGTTCCTTGAATGAATGGTAAGGGGGGAAAGGGGAAAGGGATTGCTTTTGAACTATATCAACCAAGTGCAATGTAAGAACTTTATTTGGATCCTGATTTAAACAAACTAACTTTATAAAGATATTTATGGAATAGGAAAATTGGAACACTGACTAGATGTCGTATATCAGAGAATTATCACTAACTCAAGTGTCATAACATAATTGTGATTAAATTTTTAAGACAGTTCTTTTTGGACAAGGTACATAATTAAGAATTTGCTGGTAAAATAATATGAGGCCTGATTGGTTTTAAAATATCCCCAGTGAGGGTGGCAGATGACATGAAGAATCCAGATGACATGAGTGGTCATGGGTTCCGGCCAATTTGGGTGATGGTTTTGATTTTCAAGGGTTCATCTATCCTCTTTACTTTTATGTATGTTTGGAAATTTCCATCATTAAAAAATCATTTAAAAGTAAGGAAGCCAGATTAGTTACAGGTGTGGACAAAGTATAGTCCTTGGATGTATGGCTGTTCAGGTTCTGAATTTATATCCTCTGTTTCAGTAACTGTCTATTACATGCCTACTGGATTCTGGTATCCTTACAACTTGATAATGCCCAACAATCCCATGAAGGACTGTGGAGAGGACAGTGGTTAACAGTGTGGTCTCTGGAGTCAGATGGATCAGACTGCACTCGCAGCTCTGCCGTCACTGACTGAGTGACATGGGGAGAGCGTCCTGATCCCTCTGCCTCTAGCTTCTTATCCATAAAATGGGAATAAGAGTCCCTTCCCACTATGGAAGAAACCTTCCTGCTTTAGAACTGTGTCCCCTCTCCAACAACACAACATTTGTTGAAATGCTAACTCCCAATATGACTATATTTGGAAACTGGGCCTTTGGGTGACATGTGGGTGAGGCTCTCAATGATGGGGTTAGTAGTTTTCTAAGAGAAAGACTGATCATTCTGCCTTGCAAGGATCCAGCAAGAAGGCAGCCCTCTGAAGTCAGGGAAGAGAAGCCTCACAAAGAACCTAATTGGCCTGTACCTTGATCTTCCTGACCTCCAGAACTGTAAAAAAATATATATATCAATGTCTACATAAGTAGAAGGTACAACAGAGGTCACCAATGTTCTATAGCACAGTAGGTTAACTAGTCTACATCAATTTATTACATACTTCTAAATAACTAGAAGAGTTTGAAATGATCATATGATCCATGTGATTTGATCCATATCAATGAAATGGAAATGAGAAATTACCCTGATTTGGTCATTAGACAATGTAGACATGTACCTGATTTTATAATCAGATATAATACTATACCCCATAAGTAAATATAAATATTATGCCAAGTAAAATAAAACAAAACACTACAGATGAAAAAGTAAATACCTGTTATTTAAGCCACCCCGTCAACGGTATTTTGCTACAGCAGTCCTAATAGATTAACATGCTCCTTCTGCAGGTCCACATGAAGTACACAAACAGGGCCTCAAACATGGTAAGCACTCAACAGATTGTTGGCTACTATTATTAATGTTCACAGATTGATTAAATGAAAATACATGATTTATACTCTACTATCATTGAAAACTTCATACAAAACCCTGTCTTACTGGGCTGGGGTTGTGGCTCAGTGGTAGAACACTCACCTAGCACGCATGAGGCCCTGGATTTGTTCCTCAGCACCACATAAAAATAAATAAACAAAACAAAGGTATTGTGTCCATGTATAATTAAAAAAAAAACACCAAAAACAAAAAACACTGTCTTACTTTGATAGCTATTAAACATTTAATGCCATTCCAGATTTTCTAAAATGTGACGGATGTGGCATTTGGCTGTGACACATCTATGCTTATAACAATTTGAGGAAACATTATGTTCCTTCATATTAATTGACAAAAAAGAAACTGAGATGCAGAACAGCAAGAAGTAACCCCAGCTGCCCTTCAGTGAATCAATTTATTTGGAAATACATTTTGTTCTCAAGCAATGTATCCCTGATATTCATCCGCAGATATAAGGTCAACGTTACCGTCATAAGCGGGGCTGGAAAATGCAAATCAGATTGAGTCACCAATAATACAGTAAAGCTAAGGCATAAAAATGAAAGCGACCCTCTTGCTTCTTCTCTGCAGGGGACAGTTTGGTGAGAATACTGATGTTACGGAGGCACACGAGACCTAAGAGAAGGTAGTGGTAGATGTTGGAAGCAGATAGGGATACTGAATACACAAAACACATTCGGATCCACCTAAGGACAATACATAGTGCTGGGTCATCCATGGAGCTTAGCTAAGTGGAAACACAAAGGAGAAATAAAATTTAAAAACACAACAGTAACTCTGGCTGGGGATGTAGCTTAGTGGTAAAGCATCTGCCTAGCATGCTCGATAGCCTGAGTTCAGTCTCCAGCACCACAAAAAGAAAAAGAAAGGGCCCAATATTCAAGACTCTAAGGGATGGCACATCACATGCATGAAAGTGTTCTGCCCTGGATATAAGCAATACTAAGGGAATATGAAGTCTGTTTTAAAACAGAATAAACTAACTACAATTTGGTCTGTTTTTATTATCATCATGCACTAGCAATGAAAACAACATTAGTGATAAAACATTCCTGCTCCCAAATCTTTTGTTGGTCTAAGTTCTAAGCCATTACTATAGTCAAGTTTTAATTTTATATATGTATACACACACACACACACACACATACACATACATATATGCTTCAATTCCGCACATATTTACTGTTGTATTCTCTAGGAAACATGAGTCTGGAGGTTACTTTGGAGAAAACCCACCAGTAGATCTGTGGAAGTGGATTCAGCCACTCAAATTCATTTTCATTTTCAGAGTAAATTTATAATGGTTCAGAGTTGTTAAATCTGGCTTCAGGCCCTTGTTCCCATAATCCCTGAAATGCAATAGAGCTTACACAGGGGAGCCATGTAAATAATGATAACCTAAAGCCGAAATATTAAAAAACAGAATTTCATCTACCTCATATCTGTCACTTGTGTGACCCCTGAAGTTTTAATTTGCCTTTTAAACAATAAAACATTGTGAAATCTAAGGTGCCACATATTTGTTTGGTCAGTGCAAATTTCATTTTATATAGGAAATATTTTACTAAATATGAAAAATATCTTTAAAACTGAAATTTATTATTGTTTTAAAGCTAAAGAAGCAAGAAAAATAATGACTATTATTAATATTAAATTATTTAGTAGCAAAAATAATTATGTTTACAGAGGAGGGTGTTTAAAGATGATCTATTCCAGGGCTGGGGTTGTGGCTCAGTGGTAGAGCGCTTGCCTAGCACGCGTCAGGCACTGGGTTTGATCCTCAGCACCACATACAAAAATAAGCAAATAATGGGGCTGGGGCTGTAGCTCAGTGGCAGAGTGCCTGCTTCACACGTGTGAGGCACTGGGTTCGATCCTCAGCACTACATAAAAAGAAATAAAGATATTGAAAAAAAAAAGCAAATAAAATAAAGGCATGCTATACATCTACAACTAGGGGGAAAGAAAAAAAAAAGATGATCTATTCCAGGCCTGGAGATGTGCTCAATGGTAGAGCCCTTGCTTAGTACCCTCGAGGTACTGGGTTCAATCCCCAGCACTGGTAACAAAAAAAAGTTTAAAAATTATCTGTTCCAGATTAAATACATTAGGTTACACCACCGTCTTTGTTAACCATCTGTGTGTTTGTTTGTTTTAATTTTTTTTAGTTGTAGATGGACAGAGTGCCTTTATTTTATTTGTATATGGTGCTGAGGATCGAACCCAGTGCCTCACACATGCTAGGCAAGCGCTCTGCCACTGAGCTACAGCCTCAGCCCCAACTTCTATTTTGACATAAATCGGTTAGTAGTATTTGAAAATCCCAAGACCTTGATGATAAGTATCAGAACTAGTAGTACTGACTGGTGCTACATTCTGGCCATGACAGGCAAGAACTAACAAATCTCTGCTATTTTGTGGTATCACATGCTTAAATCAAACACGCTTTTAAAAGGGCAGGGCAGCTCAAATCAAACAGATAACTGTCTCTCACAAAAGAAAAATGAAACCAGGCCCAAATTGCTAACTTCTGGCACTTATGCTACTGAATCATCATTCATATATGAATATTTATAACCATTCTGCTAGTTATTATGGTGTACTGTCTGTGTTATTTTCACATTAGATTGAAGATTCTTCATGTAAGAAATCATAGACTGGAGTTTTATAATTAGAGTTGAAAATGTACTTGATTAGTATCAAGAGTTTTAAGCAGATATATTATATATTCTGAGATCTGGCAACTTGTGGGAATTGATGTGAAAAAGTTTTTTTTTTTTTAAAGGTTAAGATTTTCTAAAATAATTTGGTCTGCTGCTTATTAACAGGGAGTGAGTTGGTAACTTAAAATTTTCAGTATTACAGTTAAGCGAATCGTTCCTAGTGAGTGTGTGCTCTGCCCCGGCACTGTCCTGGTCACTATTGTTTGGTTTGAAAGGCCACTTAGGACCACAGTCCATACTTGTCAACGGAATGATACATATGAACAAATAATTATGAAATGAGATCAGAGAGACGTATGCAAAATGCTACAGGAGCAAAAGGGAGTAGTTAGAAGTAAGCTCCAAATCTCAACTGCATTGAAATCAAGACAGAATTCTGGCATTATGTTGGAATTAAAAGGAGAAGCAGTGAAAGTTGATTCCGCTTTTTCTTTACATTCAAGCAGTCTGATCATTTTGACTAGTTTCATCATCATGGAACTTATTTAATTTCATCACAAAATCCTGAAATCAGAATGTTTTAGGGAATCAACTAAGAGCAATGAAAACAGTAGATTAGAGCAAGTGTTTATGCTTCAGAATCAGCACAGAGATCAGTGCCACTACCCAGCTACAGAGGAGAGGAAAGCAAGCCCAGGAGGAGAAGCTTGCATTCACCTTTAAACACACTGTGTACAGGAAGCCCATGGGACAATCCCTGGAGTCACAGGTGTGCAGTCACCAGGGGCAGGCTTGTGAGAGTTTCAGAAGTCCTCAGTTGAGAGACCAGGCTTATCTTTGGGCGAGGTGAGATCTGCTAGGGAGGGCACGCGAAAGTGGAAAAGGCTGGGAGTGGAATTGATCTAACTCAGTTTCATTTTATTCCTTAAAAGTATACCTTGTCATAAAAAGGTCTAAACTTTCCTAAGCTACAGGATCTTATCTTTTACTTCTTTTGTCCAGAGCAGTGGTTAAGAGACACTTAGTTGTGTGGTCTTGCCGGGTGCAGTGGCGCACACCTATAATCCCAGCGGCTTGGGAGACTGAGACAGGAGGATCGCAAGTTCAAAGACAGCTTCAACAAGAGCGAGGTACTAAGCAACTCAGTAAGACCCTGTCTCTAAATAAAATATAAAATAGGGCTGGGGATATGTCAAGTGCCCCTGAGTTCAATCCCCAGTACCGTTCCCCACCAAAAAAAAGTTGTGTGATCTTAAGCAAGTGACATAATCTCTGTGGACATCAGTTTCCTTATCTGTATAATAGAGATATCATGGTAACTACCATGTATGGATTTTCAAAAAGTATTTATTTATTTATTTTTTTGGTAACAGGGATCAAACCTAGTGCCTTGCATATGCTAGGCAAACATTCTTAATGTCAACGGGCAATTGACAGACAATGTAGCAACCACTGAGCTACATTCCCAGCATATGAATTTATTTATTTATTTATTTATTTTCTTTTGGGTTTCTGTGGAATTTTTCCCCCTTTAGGAATTACATGACATAGTACAGTCTCTGACACAGGGAAGACACTGTATGAATGTTAGTTATTCTCAGAATGACAATGATGAATTCTCCACAAAAATGTCCTACAATTCTAGCCATAAGGCAAGAACTTAATGAATACTGGCTGTACTGTCCTATGTATCTAAATTCTGTTTTTACCACTCAATGGATGACCCATATAAGTATTTTTATATGAGTAAGAGAAATTCACTATATAACATAGACTGATCCTTTTCTCTGCTGATGTACATTCTATTGCCACTATATTAAAGAACTTGACTGAAAAATTATTGCACTGAAGGAAAATTGTACCACACTATCCTTTGCCCGTTGACATTAAGTAATAAACTTACTACCACAATCTTTTTTCCTATTTAAACATTCTAACTGAACATGAGCATAAATCAAACAAAACCCTAAGTTTCCAAATCATCCTTTACAATGAAGGATGAAAGTATTTAGGCAGAATTAACAATGCGTGCTCAAAGCCCCTACAGTTTATGGCTGTGTTAACCCACTTAGTAAACTGTATTTGGCTGGCAATATGTGAATGCCTTCCTTCCAATAGGTTTATAGGCATCCTGAAGGCAAAGACTGTTTTCAGGAACCAATCCAGTACTTGCCACGAGTAAGTAATCAGTAAGTGTTCCTGAATGAACGAACAAACAAATGAAAGAAAGAACTCCATGTGAGACAGGATGGGTCTTCTGGATTGTGCCAAGTGAGAGAGTGGGACAGATGATCTCTGAGGTCCCTTTTTGTTCAGCTGGTGATTAACCTATGGTTGACATTGCGTATATCCCCACCTCCATTAATAATGAAAATCTATCAACTGAATAGAGATAAATGATAAGAGGACAGGTTATATTTCAGTAGTGTCAGTATTTATAAAGTACTGTTATTTTATGAATAAATAATTTCCCCAGATTTTTATTGTATTAAAATAGACAATGTAAAAACTGACCATCATAACCACTTTTAAGTGTATACTTCAGTGGTATTCAATGCTTTCATAATGTAGTACAACCATCACCCCTGTCCATATCCATAACTCTTTTTATCTTAAAAAACTGAACCTCTGTACCCATGAAACAATAACTTCCCCCATCTCCTGGCACCTGTCATTCTACCATCTGTCCCTGTGATTCTGACTGAGGACCTCATATAAGTGGAATCACACAGCAACTTCCCTTTTGGTGGCTGGCTTATTTCACTTAGCATAATGTCCTTAAGGTTCACTATGGGGAAAAAATTTTTTTTGAATTTTAAAGTCCTTTGGAAAAAAAAGAAGGCATACATATTTTTTAACTGGATAAATGCCCTTAGAATAAGGAGGCTTGAAAAAAAAAAAGACAGGGCACAGGTGGACAAACTTATTGATGAAAACTGAAATTGCTCCACCAAAGCCCGTGAACATTCAGCCCTTTTAAAGAAATCTACTATTAAGCACAGATCCCTTTATACTGTCCTATATGGTCACCGCGGTGCAGCACAAAGAGGAAGGAGAATGACCTGGGATTGAATTACAGCTCTGCTACTTACTCTGACCTTGGAAATTGAACACAATGTCAACCCTACAGGAATGGAAACAAAAATGCCCACTCTGATGGTACAAAGGATCTATCCAGCCATGTGCTTGTTATTTTTTTTTTTTCTTCTTCTTCTTCTTACAAAAGCGCCTTTTCCCCTGTGACATTAAGAAACCAGAACATCAGTGCTACCCTACCTGAATCAAAGAGCAGGAGCCATGCCACTCAGAACTAGATAAAATACATCAATGCACACAAGTGAGAAAGAATACTGAAAATCCTCTCTTTGGGCATGGGGCTGGAACAACTTATTATCGCCTTCTGCACGACAGGGAGGTGATGACTAAGCTTGTTAGCTAAAGCAATTACTCAAGAGTGCAGGCAGAGGAAAACAAGGAGCGGCAAACACCTAACACTGACTGGCAAGGAGACAGATTAGCTGATCTTTTTGATTCTGAAAATGGGTCACTGTATCCTCAGCAGTAACCTCAGAATTCTAATGACTGTAGAACCCACAGACGCTGGCCAGATGAACAGTGGGACAGAAACAACTGACATTGGCGGTTCTAGATACATTCGTAGCAAATAGGCTGCAAGGTATGAAATCACTGTGTTTCTAGCAAGAACGGAAGATGCTAAAATTGCATTCTCCTGGGCTCTCACTTTGTCAACCCTATTAAAATTACTGACCAAAGGCAGGTGCAGTGGCACACGCCTGTAATCCTAGTGGTTTGGGAGGTTAAGGCAGGAGGATCGTGAGTTCAAAGTCAGCCTCGGCAAAAGTGAAGCATTAAGCTTTTGTCTTTAAATAAAATACAAAATAGGGTTGGGGGTGTGTCTCAGTGGTCAAGTGCCCCTGAGTTCAATCCCCAGTACCCCCCCAAAAAAATTACTGACCAGGGCTAGAAAACCACTGCAGTGAACTGATGGGCTGGGACGTCAACAGATGACCCAGGCTGGGTTCCTGCTGTGTGCTTCATCACTGTAACATCCTTGAATCTCATTTCCTCTCTATGAATTAGATGAGGCTGGATCACATGATCTCTCAAGCATCTTCAACACTGAAATTCCATGAGTCGAGGAGCACTTTGATTTGTAAATAAACTTTGTTTTATTTTATTAGCAAAACTGACCTTGTCTTTTCTGTAATAGCTTCACTTTCAGGAGCACACATATGATCATATTTTCCTAGTAAGACAAGGGCAGCAATGATCATCTCCGATTTACAAAGGAGGAAACAGAGACCTGGAGGTAAAGATCCTTTGTCCAAAAGTCACCTTGATATTCTGGGATTTAGAAAATGGAGTCATTTTTTTAAGAGGCAAAATTAATAGATCCAGAGTGAAGTGAAAGTCATCTTAAAGTTTTGTAGTTCTACAATAATTTAGTTGTGAAGTAACTTGGGGTCATCATACGGGCACAACAGCTTCCATACACGTGTGAAAAACACCCAGTGCTTTGTGGTAGAGACTCAAAAGGGTGAACCTGTCTCCTTTAAGTTTCAGTTCAAATGTCATTCTCTTCAGAGATGTTTCCAAATGTCTCCTCACCCCACTTCCTACTCCCATGGAATTACTTATAAATCGAGCTCCACTGACTTTCCAAAGTATTTTATTGGAATCTTTTATAGGACATACACTTTCTTCCTGTACTGTAAATATTTACACATTTTATCTCCTCTATTATAAGTTTCCCAAATATCCCCCAAATTGCTTGGAATAAATACTTGCAAAAGTAATTATTCGCCAGAACAATGGCTTTCAAAGCTTTTTTTTTTCTTTAACTGTAATTCACAGATAAGAAATATTTCACATTGTGACCTGGCATACACATAAATATAAATATGTAGATGAAACAAGTGTCATACAAGATACATGCTCTGATCTAATGAGATGCACTCTGAAATACTCTATTCTTCTCTACTTCATTCTTTTCATAATGGTACCAACTAACTAAGTTGATTTTTATACACCTCTAATGAGTCTTGAAAAACAGTTTGAAATAGTGTCCCAGAAGAGTTACTTTAAAAAGAAAAAGCAGCCAGGCACAGTGGCACATGCCTATTATTCTAGCAACTCAGGAGGATGAAGCAGGAGGACTACATGAAAATACGATTAAAAAGAGTAAAAAGGGGTGGGGGAATGCAGTTTAGTGGTAGAGCACCACTAAGTACAATCCATAGTATTAAGGAAGGACGGACTGATTTTCTGAAATCTATTTTATAATTTTGCTAGCAAAAGGCATCCAAAATCTACTTAGACTGTGTATCCTTACAGATGCTGAAAGTGAAATACTTATCTTCCCAGACTCTCTTGCAACTATGCACAGCTATGACTCATTTCTTGCCAATTAAACGTAAGTGGAAGTTGCTGGAATGTCTTCGAGGAAAGGTTTTTTAAATGGTCAGAATCTTCTGGCGGCCCCTTTCAGCCCTTATCCATCTTGCCCTTCTTTTTTGCCTGAAGTGTGGAAGAGATGCCTGGAGCACAAGAGGCACCTGTTGACACACTGACCTACACACACTAAATATTCCAGACTCTCTCATCCTCTATGGGAGAGAATTTTTTTAAAAAGGAAGAGTGCCTTTTTTTTCCTATTTGTTTTGGAGGGCCTCAAATATTCCTACTGATGCAAGAATGGCTTGAGGCCAGGTGGGTGGCACATGCCTGTCATCCCTGCCTGTAATCCCCACAGCTAGGGAGGCTGAGGCAAGAGGATCACGAGCTCAGAGCCAGTTTTAGCAATTTAGTGTGGCCCTGGGCAACTCAGGGAGACCCTGTCTCTTATTTAAAAAAAAATATATAAAAAGGGCTGGGGATGTGGCTCAGTGGTTAAGCACCCCTGGGTTCAATCCCTGGTGCCCCCCCACCCCACAAAAATGTATGGCTTTGGAGGTCTTCAGTACCAAAAAAAACAAAAAAAAAGGCCTCTTGTGGTCAATCCACAAGTAAGACTCATTTTTTAGTAAAAACTTAAATCATTTTATCCCCAGGCCTGATTCTATTCACTCAGAATAATACCAAGACTAAAACTTAACTACAGTCTGTAAGGGTTTACAGTCTGGAGGGAGTACAGGGTGATATCAGGCCACGAAATGAGCTAGAAACAATACACAAGGTTTTTGTTTTGTTTGTTTGTTTTCAATTAAAACTAGCAAATTTTGTTCAGTGGTCTTAGCTCCTTAATTTCCCCTCTAAAAAGACATTTAAAAAATTATTTTCAAAATGGGACAATATAAAGAAATACCGGGGCTGGGGATATAACTCAGTTGGTAGAGTGCTTGCTTTGCATGCACAAGTCTCTGGGTTCAATCCCCAGCACCACAACAAAACAAAACAAAAAACAAACAAAATAAAAAAATAGTGGGCTTGGGATGTGGCTCAAGTGGTACCGCATTCACCTGGAATGCATGAGGCACTGGGTTTGATCCTCAACACCACATAAAAAAAATAAAATAAAGATATGTGTCCACCTAAAACTAAAAAATAAATATTAAAAAAAAAAAGAAATACCTTCCCACACCCTCCAATGAAACCCTTCTATGATTACTATAACTGTCCTATGGAAAAGAACTTATTTTTTTTTTCAATTAAATCTCTAAATAGCTTCTTGCAAACTAGGAAAAAGACTTACTGCCTGTCATCTCACATTACATTTATTTTACATTTGCCATTAAACTGGTGCCATTGTGGGTGTTAATTGACTTCTGCTTCAGCAGAAGATCAACAACCAAAGATAATTGATATTTGTGTTCACCAACATGTACTAGAACAATAGACAGAGGACTCGAACAAAAAGACAGTCAATTTCATCAAATTAAAAAAGGTAAAGGCAAAAATTTAAAACAACACATACTAGAAACAAGAATGCCTATTACACAGTGACTAAGTTAATCAAATAATGCTATTAAGATCACACTGACCTCAATACAGGGGTTTAGCATTACAACCTGACTCCTGAACAGATAGATAGGCCTAATGAAGTCTATCTGGGACCTTTTATTTCCTTTTTGGTGGGGGGAGGGGTGTCTTACAGAAAACACTTTTACTCAGATTGACTGTATTATCAAACCAAAAATTAATGGAGTCTAATTGTTGAAATTGTTGAAACTAACCTACAACAACAACAACAACAACAAAAATCCAGTAATCTGATACAAATAACCACCATGCCTGATCTTTGCCTAGCCAGAGAAAAAAATTCCAAACAATATAGTCTAGGTGCAATTTCTATTTTAGTCCATGAATACCTTTTATCTTAAAGAAAGCTAAAGGTTTTTGAGAAGGTTTGAAAACCAGGACAATTGTCAAATTGTAACATATGCAAATTCATGTTGCCTCCAACTATAAGCTAAAAAAAAAAAAAAATCTTTCCGGAATCTTTTTCTCTCCTTTTAGAGTTACCATGTAGGGATCATCAATAATTCACTTCTTAGGGTGAATTAAGTATTTTAAAGTTTTTGAATAACTGACATTTTGAGGGCTATTTTTTCACTTTTATTTACTTACTTTTCTTTTTCACATATATGTTTCCTTTAAGACCAAAGTTGTATACAAATGCAGTCTAAAGAATCAAATAGTTCCACATGGCTCATTACACAAAACTGCAGTGCCCTCCTCATCCTTATTTTCCTACTTGCCAGAAGCACTACACTCAGATCTGTTAGTAGGGGGGTTGGGGGCATTAACCTCCATCTTTAAATGCAATGGTGTACTGCTACTGTTGTTTTTTTTTTTTTTTTTTGGTTATAAAGGCTTATTATATTTTGACTTCCTGCCATAAAACTTAACCTCATCGACACCCACCATAACCCACACCCCACCTTTCTTCCTCCCACAAGATATATTGTGTAGTTTACATGGTTCTATGTCAACATTTACATTATCACTACATAAATGCCATTGGTAACTGAACCATGTGGAATACTGATGACTTTTCTTTCCTTGAACAACTCTTTCTATCCCAACCCTGCACTGAGTGATTAATTGATTCACTGTAGGATTTTTTTTTAATGTATCTTACATCAATTGTTCTCAAAATTATCCACAAAGTAAATCTTCTCTTAATTGAATCAAGAATTCTAAACGAAATGCCTGAAGTATATATAGAAATGATGCTTGGAAGTACAATAAATACCAAATACAAACTCAGCCTACGTGGGGTAATTTTTTTTGGGGGGGGTATGGGAATTGAACTAAGGCAGTCGACCACAGGAGCCACACCCCCAGCCCTTTTTGTATTTTATTTAGAGACAGGATCTCGCTGAGTTGCTTTGCGCTTTGCTGTGGCTGAGGCTGTCTTGCCCCAAGCCGCTGGGATTATAGGTGTTCGCCCCTGTGCTTGGTTGGTAAATATTTTGTGACTCAGTGATCCTCTATAGAAGGTAAATTTTTTTAAAAGAGTAAATTTTGGAATTTACTTTAGAGGGCTTCCAACCCTTTTACTAATATAATGGCTTTGAAGATCTCCATTATGGAAAATGCTCCTAGTGACCAATCCACAAAAAAAGAATCCTTGGAGACATGCATCCTCAAGACTTCTGATCTACTCAAATTTGAGCACCAACTACAGAGCTGTTACCTCAAAATTTCCTTTCCTTCACTGTTGTGTTAAATCCACTATTTCCTGGTTTCCATGTTTTTCTCTTTCTTTTGACATCCTTACTTTGATGAAGCACATCTTCTAGTAACTTCCTGGGACATAAAAGTTTTTGAGACTTTGAATGATTGAAAATGCATATATTCTACCTTCACACACTGTTTGCCTAAAGATAGAATATAGGTTGAAAACACTTCCCTGAACATCTTGAAGCCATGGCTCCATTCTCTTACTGTATCCTTGGCCTCCTGTGTCTGTTCCAACAGACTGTTGAGAAATTTGACCCATTCTGACTCTTAACTTTCTTTGGGGATGTAACCTTCTTGTGGTGAAGCTGTGTCTTCTCTTTATCCCAGTAGTTTGCAGTGTCGTTCCAGGAAGTTTCAGGGTGGGTTCTTTTGCATCTGTTGTGGGGAGTGCTCAGAGGGTCTTTTCAGTATTGAAATGCATGTTCTCCAGTTCTGTGAAATTTTCTTGAATTATTTCTTTGATGATTTTCTCTCTCCCATTTCTCCCTCTTTCTGGATTTCCTGTGATTTGGACGTTGAGCTCATAGATTGATATTTTTGCTCTTGTTTTCCATCTTTTGTCTTTTTTCTTCTTCTTTCTGAGAATTTTCCTCAACTTTATCTTCCAAAGCCTTGATGGTATCTATTTTCATTTACCTATGGTATTTGAATTTTTCATTTTTTATATTTAATTTTGAAATAATTTTAAGTTAAACAAATGTCACAAAACCTTCAGAGAGAGTTCATATATTCCTTTCCCTCAGCTATTCCTAATCTTAACAACACACATAACCATAGTATAATTATCCAAACCGGGAAATTTACACTAGGACAATACTATTAACAATCAGCTGTAGACTTTATTCAAATTTCACTCGTCTTTCTACTAGTGAACGTGTTCTTTTCCAGGTTCCAATCTGTTATCCCACATGGAATCTAATTGTTATGGCTCCTTCATCTCCTCTATCTGTGACAGGTCTTCAGTCTTTTCTTCATGACTTACCTACTTTGGGTGACTTAGTCATTTATTTGTATTTTGTATCCTCTCAATCTGAATCTCTGATGCCTTCTTTATGATTTCACTGAGGTTATTTGTTTCTGGCCAAAAAAAAAAAATGCTAGAGAAGTGATGTGTCCCTCATAAAGTATCATATTGTGGGTATTATTTACCATCATATTCTAGGAGGTGTTAATCTTGATGGCTCATTTAAGGTGGTGTCTGCTACACTTCTCAAATCTAAAGATAATATTTTTCCCTGTGTGACTGAAAAAGGGGCAGAAGGCAGGCAACAAACTAGCCCATTGTGATAAAAAATAACTGCTGTGGATTAATTTGTCGCTGTTTTTCATGCAGCCATCTAAAACATGCATTCTAGAAAAGAGTTCTTTCCCTCTGGAACCGGGAGAATGTGTACTTCTCCTCGGTATCAGCCCTCCCAGTATCCTTAGGTCTAACAAAGGTTAGGATCCACACGCAGTGTTGATGTCTGTAGTCCCTTTTGTTAAACAGGACTGAAGCTTGTAAGTAACCATCAGTGGCTTAATTCATTTGAATCCTAACTCAGACCAAAATGCAGGCAGCTGTCTGTGGAGGAGAGAGTTCACATGAGCGGGGCAGCCCCATGATCTACAACATCTCCACCTGAGCCAATTCAATCACTTGCCTGTCGGCAGGAAAGGCCTCTACCAGCCTGGACAACCCAGAGCCTTGGCCTCCCAGAAGGGAGAATGGAACATCTGGGTGTGAGGAAGGAAGAGGAAGCTCTCACGTGGGAACATCATGCATAGAAAGAAGGACACCCCTGTTCCACTCCATGAAGAGCCTGCACAGACGGGTGGGGCTGCCATGCTGTGGGCCCCCGGAGGCCCGAAGGCCGGAGACATGACACATCGGAAAACAAAAAGGAAGATGAACGAGTGTCAGGTCAGAAACAAGACGAGACGAAACAAAGGGATGATAGTGGCCAAAGTGTGCCACGCAAGATGTGCCAGACACTGTCACAAGTGCATTAAACACAACGTTTTAAGGTAGGAACCGTCACTGTCCCCATTATACAGAGGAGAAAAATGGAGACACAAAGAGGGCAAATGAACCCAGGCTATGCACCCAGGCACAAGAGTCTGGATGCGATGTCCACTAACGCTAATAGATGTTCATGTGCATGGTTGACAAGTTTCATCGATTAATGATCTCTGGTGCCAATTAAGGCACTATTATCAGAAGTTGCATAGCTTTAGCGTGAAAACAGAGAGTTTGGTCTTAAATGTGCCTAAAGCTCTTCTAGTAAATATATTTCTGCTTTCCTACCATGACAATTATCACAGCTCAATGGTGTTCATTAAACAGTCTCATGTTTTTGTACAACCTAAATGAGATCTGATTATTAAAGACCAAACTATTATAGAGGAATTGAGAAAAAAAAATATGGGGAAAAGAATAATGATTTCCCTCACAGAGTTCAGATAAGCCAGCCTGCATTTGCTTTAGGGAACTACATGACCTGCTCTGACTATAAAACAGCTCTCTCATGGCTGATGAGAAAATTTCCACATAGCTAACACAGAAAGGGATTGAAGTTTGGAATAAATCAATCTTGCCAGCCTTGGAAATTTCCAGATAACCTATTCCGATTGACAGTGCCAGAAAGGCCAAGAAAATCCAAAAATCTTCTTCACTAAGGAGGAGTGCTTAGCAGTCTCCAGAGTTTGGTTTTATAATTCTTTAGAGTAGGATCCACTCTCGGGAGTTGAACTCCTCTTACTGTGCTCTTGCAGTTGTTTATGGTTTATAATTTGGAAGTTCCCTAGGGCCTTTCCCAACTTATGCAGAAGTCGAAAGGAGCAGGGGACTGCACTTGAAGATGTGTAGTCTGGAAACAAATAAGATTAGGAAGAATTTTAAGAAGACAAGAAGCCTGGACTTGCAAGTACAATGTGCCCCTTCAGGAGCCAACTGGGAACCAGACATGTACCATTTCCCCTGGGTCTGAAATTTCTAAGCTATAATAACACAGTAACTTCAGTTCATGACCCACGACTTTCCTGAAAGCAGTCTTAATGGGAATAAGAGCTTTGGGGTTGGAAGGAGAATCCTGAAGGAAGTTAGAGATCACAAAAAGGATTACTTAGAGACACCGAGGAGGGGAGGAAACCCCAAAAAACCTATTTTACAACTTTGCCAAAGGCCAGCTATCTAGCTCAGAGCTCAGAAAGAAGCAATTAAATTTTATAGGGAAGGATTTGCAGAGAAGCAAGAGTGGAAAGAAGGGATATGTAATAAATACATAACACACACCATACCTATTTCACATTTAGAATCCTATCCTAGATAATTTGTGGGTCCAGTGAATGTTGATGGAAAATAAAAGTATTCTAGGCTGCTGTCTACCTGAATAGGTCAATAGGGTTTTGTTTTGACTGAAAGACATCAATTAATAATAACAATTAAAAAACCATAGTAGCCAACAATGCTGGAATTGAAAAAGATGCAGAATAGGAAATTTAATAATAAAAGCAAGATGTTGGGCCAGGAATGTGGTCAGTGCTACAGTGCTTGACTGGGATGTGTGAGGCCCTGGGTTTGATCCCCAGCACCACACACCCACACAACAAGCAAGCTGTCTACCTGGACGATGTTTGGACCAGGCCAGGGGTTTCCTCATTCTTTAAAGATTAATGGAACAAAATGATTGTCACAGACAGAACCCACATTTGTCTTGTGCAAATAAAAGTAATCATTTAGGGGAAAACCCCTAATTGCTTATTCTTATACGGTACCATCATTTTGAGTTCTGCAGGTGAAGAGAGCACAGGAGACCAGTTTGAGGAAGGGGTTCCACAAATATGAAGGCAAAAGAAACCCAGGGTGGCTGGAGGGAAGGGGAGGAGGGATCAAGAGGTGTCTGAAGAGGCAGGAGAGGCAAATCCAACAGACCAAGTTATTAGTGGTTAGTTTCCACTGGGCAATGGGACACACAGAGGGTTTTTCAAAGGAGATGATGATTAGGGATTTCATCATCTCCTTTGAAAACTTCAGATACAACAGAATCATGTAGGTACAGTAATCCACACATCTAATGATGAAACTTCTGGTCAATCAGTCAGTCTAATGTGGACTCTGATCTGAACAACACCAAAAGGGGTATCTGCTCACATGGTTGGCGTGACTGGTATAAAAGATCAGAGGACTGGGAGTCCTGGTTTTTGCCAGTCTGGAGATGTTGAGCTAGTTGCTACATTTCTCCAGCCCCTATTTCCTTATTTGCAAAAGTAGATTTTAGGACCACTCAGTCCACTGTGACTCTGAATAGAAGGGGGAAAAGGGTATATTTTCAAAAACCCAAGTAGCCAATAAACATGAAAGAGATGCTGATATTCATAATCAGAGATATTAAAATGCAACAGCTTGGCGAAAAAAATCAGTACTGGCAAGCGTGTGAAACACCCGGAGCTCATGCTATTCAGTAGGAGTATAAACTGGTACAACCACTTTGTAAGACCATTTGGCGGTATCGAGAAAGACTGAAAATGTACACGCCCTGCGATTTAGCAATTCCACCCACAGGCACATTCCCTAAATAAAGTTTCACACTTACGCACAAGGAAATATGTATAAGAATATTCATAGCAGCAACATTCCTGATAGGACCCAAAGAAACAGCCTAGATATCAGCAAGAGAATCCAGAAATGTAGTCAGCCCTCCAGAGTCATGGAACTGCATCTGTGATTTAACCAAAACGGACAGAGAAAACTGTTTCTGTAGAAATACGTACAAAATTTATTCTTGTCATTAATTTGCAAACAGTACAACATAACAACTACGCACATGGCTTTTACATTGTATTAGGTATTATAAGTAATCTAGGAATGATTTAAGTCATACCAAAGGACTCACTAGGTTAAATGCAAATACTACACATTTTTATAAGAGAAGTGTGCAACTGCAGATTTTGGAATCCTGGAGGGCTCCTAGAATCAAAGCCCTGAGGCTATCACAAGACACACTCACACAATAAAAAAATTATATAGCGGGAGAAATGAGTAAAATGGAGCAATATATTTAGCAATAGGGTAATCTCATAAACAAACCTGAGTAGAATAAAAGCAATTTGTAGAAAGAAAGACACATCCAATGCATCTTTTGTTTAGTAACATTCATTTTTAAATTAAAGTTATCTTTAATGCATAAAAAATGAAAATTGTACATGTCGGGGGGCACCATGTGATGTTTCAATACATGTATGAATTGTATGATAAGGTTATACATATCTATCTCCTCAAACTTTTTTTGAAAATATTTTTAGTTGTAGCAGGGCATGGTGGCGCATGCCTGTAATCCCAGCAGCTCGGAGGCTAAGATAGGAAGATCAAGAGTTCAAAGCCAGCCTCAGCAATGACAAGGCACTAAGCAACTCAGTGAGACCCTGTCTCTAAATAAAATACAAAATAGGGCTGGGGATGTGGCTCAGTGCCCAAGTGCCTCTGGATTCAATCCCTCATATCCCCTCCCCCACCAAAAAAAATATATATATATGGGGGGGGTGTATAGTTGTAGATGGATACAATGCCTTTATTTATTTATGTAGCGCTGAGGTTTGATCCCAGTGCCTCACACATGTTAGGCAAGTACTCTACAACTGAGCCATAATCTCAGCCCCTCTCCTCAAATATTTGTTATTTCTTTATGATAGATATTCAAAATCCTTTCCTCACACTCTCTGGGGTATGCAGTACACAACCACTGTCTACAGTCAACAGCACAACAGAACCTCTTACTCCTAATTACAACTTAATACCCATTGACCAACCCATATCATTTTAATAAAAGCACAAATATATACATGGAGCATACATGGCTAACGGCCAAATTCAAGATAGCAATCACCCCTAGGGACAGGGAGGAAATGTGATCAGAGAAGGGTCTTAATTCAATTTGAAATATCTTAAGAGCTTAAAGTGGTGGGTGCACAGGTAATGATGTCATACTCTTTGGCTTTTTTATGTGGAAGAAATCATAATAACAATAAAACAGGAGAGAGGGAAGAAGAAACGCAGGTTGCTTCTCTGAGTCAATGTTGTCAAAACAGCAGACCCTGATAATGTACAGAAATAGCCTTGGGAAGAAAAGGGGTTGGATTCTGCCCTGAACCAGCAACTAAGAGACCTGGATTCTGGGCATGAATGTGCCCATCACTGACCCTGGGGCCCTGGGTGAGTCATCCCACCACAGTGAGAGTCCCCTCTATAAATGAGGAGATTGCAACAGACGATGTGCAAGGTTCTTCCAGACCTGAAACCTCACATTGTCCCTGCCCATTCTCATCAGAGCTCTGGCTCTGGCAATGCAGGGACTAAGCCAGCATTTCCCCCACCCAGACCATGTTTAATCCAAACTGAGGTTTTAAAAATTTCATTCACTCACTTACTTATAAAAATCTTGACTTTTTTATTCTCTTAGTCACTCCCGATCCACGGATTCATTTGCCAGGACTGCCATAATCAAGCATCACAGTCGGAGTGGCTTGGAGATTGCTTTCTCTGGCAACCACAAGTCCAAGATCAAGGTGTTGGTAGGCCTGGCTTCTCCCAAGGCCTCTCTCCTTGGCTGCAGGTGGCTGTCTTCTCCCTAACTGCACTCCACGTGCATCTGAGTTCAGATTTCCTCTTCTCATAAGGACATCGGTCTTATGCTATCTTTGGACCTTATCTCCAAAGAAAGTCACATTTTGAGGTACTGGGGGTTAGAATTTCAGTATGTGAGGTTTGATGGGACAGGGGAATTCTAAATTTTCTACCCAATGGATCTATAGGAGGAAGTAACAAAACTACTAATTTGCTAATTTAAATTTGTTAACTACTTGATAGCCCGTCACTGCTAAATTCTTGTCCCTCACTCATAATTAACCAAAGGACAATAAGTATATGGAGCCACTTAAAATGATGTACATCGATAACTAAATTTAGCGATGCACACTATTCAAGCAAGATTATACTTTCTGATGTTGAAATTTTAAAAAAGTATTCTATTTTTCCCTCTTAATGAAAATTCATTCATTTTCTAGAACTAATCAAGTTAGAAAAATACCACACAAGTGGTTTCACAAGTGGTTTCAAGGACCAAAATCTGGTGCCAAAAAATGACATGCATGTGATTCTCAAGCCTCCACTGATCAAAAAGTATTGCAGCTCCAGAGTTGATCCACAGCAACATATCCAGCGTTGTCCAATGTCCAGTTGGCCAGTCTGCCCCACTTCCAGCATGTGGTTCAATTAATTTAGCCCAGTGAGTGACAAATTGAACTCTGTTGGCTGGCCCAGGGAAGTCTCTATGTTTTGCTAAGCCACACAGAGCCTCCTTTCTTGAGTCTGAAAGTCACAGGAAAGAGAGCCAGGTCTCAGGGCAAAGCCATCAAAGGACATCAGGAAGCATGGAAACTGGCCATTTCACAACAGTCAATATGCCAGAAGCCTAAAACGCCCCAGTAGGAGCAGCTGAAGGACGCTATGCCTCTAAGCCACAGACATGTCTATTTTTAACTCAGGAAAACCGTAATTTTGGCCAAGTCAGACCTCACAGGAAAGGCAGGTGAGTACACCATCAAAGCATGTCTCAAAAGAACAGGAATTTATAGGGTCCAACTTCATTTAAAACACCAAGGAGGCAGAGGAAACAGGTCATCAAATACGAATGTCAGACCCTGACCTTAAAAAACAGTACTTGACTAAGGTAGTCACTCTTAGATTGTAATCAGTCCAGCCCACCCAAAGTCCTCCCTGTGGCTCTAAAGGTACTAATTACATCCTTTCTTTTTTTTAAATTCTTCATTTTATGTGTTCTTTTTAGTCATACAGTAGAATCTATTTTTATATATTTAGACAAATATGGAGTATATCTTATTCTATTTAGGATCCCAGTCTTGTGGATATACACCATGCTGAGATTCACTGTGGTACATTTACATATGAACATAGGCAAGTTATGTCAGATTCATTCCACTGTCTTTCCTATTCCCATCTCTTCACCTTTCTCTTCATCTCCCTTTTTTCTAATCCACTAAACTTCTGTTCTTCTCCCCCACCCTCTTGTGGGTTAGCATCCACGTATCAGAGAGAATGTTTAACCTTTAGTTTTGGGGGATTGGCTTATTTCACTTAGCTTGATGGTCTCCACATCTATCCATTCACCAGCAGATGTTATAGTCAAAGATGAAGACCCAAGTGCTCAAAACAGTCTCTGATGATTCAGACAGAGGTTTGTTAATTTACCTATACCTTGAAATGAAATCTAGGCAGCCCTCTGTTCCTGTCAGTGGCCACTGAATCTACAACAATGTCACTTCTAATGTAATTAGCCACAGGGACCTTGTGCTGTTTGCCTTGGTAAAGAACAGACACTGTACTAATGGTGGTGTCAAGTCTAAATGTGGGGGTCTCCTGGGAAAAAAGCTGTTGATCCCTGGGAATTACCCTCTTGACGCCTTAAATTCTTGTTCCAAGTAAATGAAAGAAGCAGTAATTATATCCATCATTTAAAATGAAGCAAAAGTGGATAGGGGAAGTGAGGTCCTGACTTCAATCTCTAGCACCATAAAACAAAACAAAACAAAAGCCTGGAGGAAAAACAGGAGAAGGAGGAGAAGAGAAGAAACAGTGCTTTGAATCTATGACAACAAAAATTATTCTTACAGAGTAGGTCAGAATTAACTTCAAAAATTACTTTGCTTTTAAGTCGATCAAACTCGGTAGAATTACCCCAAACCATACTACTTTTTGATTTTTATCATGGTAGCATAGAGTTAATATTAAACTTACCTATCATGATATATGAAAAGAAAAAACTTCAAAAATTTTTCATATAAGAAAACGCAAAAAAAAAAAAAAAAATCAAGGCAGATTTTACAATCTATCCATACGAGAATCTGTCACCCAACTGCACTAGAAAAACTTCAAGTCTTTCCTGTTTTTCACACCAGGGTTTAGGTGCCAGAAAATCTGACTCTAATTTCAAAGTAACTTCACTAAGTGTCCTACCTGTACTATGGAAAAGCATTAATCAAATCAATGTGCTTAAAGCACCAGAATTTCAAACTGGAAAGTTTCAGTTCACTGGATTTGCCAAAAGCTTTTAGAAAAATTGTTTTTAAAATCAGTAAAAATCACTGAATCATTTATAGCTTCAAAAACAACTTTTTTGGGGGGGCAGGGGGAATAATACACACACACACACACACACACACATTTCTTTTTTACTCTACGGTTTCTTTAGAGAAATTTCAGCATTAATTTGTAGAATATTAACATGCGAGGGGGGTGTAGACCAGACAATGAAAATTAAAGAGCTAATTATTTAAAATAGTTACCAACTGAAGACCAGACCAAAAAGAGCAGTAGGGCTGGGAGAGCCACAGCTCAGTGGTGGAGCATGTACTTAGCATGCATAAGACCCTGGGTTCCATCGCTAGCACCAAAAAAACACCAACAAAAACCCACTTCTCTAAAATGATCAAAAACAGTGCCTTCCACCCAGCTCTTTACCACCCCCTTTTAGCCCCTGAAGGTGACTCCATCTAGTATTCCCAGATGTCCCTGCAACTTTTAAGTCACTGACTCCACCCTTTTCACCACGACTCACTATTTTCTTGTCCTCAGATTTCTTCTTTTTGTTTTTTTAAAGATTTTTTTTCCCAGTGTTTATTTCTTTATTTTTATGTGGTGCTGAGGACCACGCCCAGTGCCTCACGGTGCTAGGCGAGCACTCCCCCACTGGGCTACTGATTTCTTCTTAGCCAGCTTATGATCACTTCTGTGCACAGATCCCCTTCCGTAGCCTCTTGTCACCTGTCAAAGCACTGAACGGGCTGGACCCAAGCCCTACCTCTTCCACTACTGTGCCAGTGCCCTGCACAAGGATAAAGGACGCTCCACTAGACAGACAGGTCACATCTTCAGTTCACAGTCACTAAGCTCCCAGAGCAGAGCACCACTGTGGTCACCACCACCACCTTTCCATACCTCCCGCTCACCTCAGGCCTCCAACAGGGCCGCCCCCTCCTCTCCTGGTTGATGAAACGGAGGGCCTCCAAGGAGAACGTCCCCACTCATGCTGCTGCGCCAACCTGCTGACCACAGCTCCTGTCGCCACGGGTGGCCAGCCCATTTCCTCATTTCAGGCCAAGCCCCACCTCTTTGTGCACCACACCACATCCAAGCCCCTCCAGGGCAGAGTTCCGGAATCACCCACCCCTCCTATATCATTCATCCCCCACTCTTAGCACCCCTGGGCATGTATGGGAGCACATAAACATGCTGTATTTCTCTTTTAAAAGACCTCCTGACCCCCCTTCTCTCTTCTATAGCTTTTGTCCCATTTCTGTGCTCCAGGTTACAGTAAATTTCAGAAAAGTTTCTCATAGTGGCACACACCCATAATCCCAGCTACTTGGGAGGCTGAGGCAGGAGGACCATAAGTTCAAGGCCACCCTGGGCAACTCAGCAAGATCCTGTCTCAAAATAAAAAAAAAAAAAAAATTAAAAGGGCTGGAGGTGTAGCTCAGTGGTTAAGTGCTTGCCAAGCATGCACGAGACCCTGGGATGGGTCTTGGACACTGGGGAGGAGCTGGAGGAGGCCGACTACTACCACAAAAAGAAAAAAAAAGTTGTTTCTACTTGCTGCCTCCAATTCAACTCCTTAACTCCTTTCTTTACCCCTCAAACCTATTCCAATCATTCTGTGGCCACCACCATTCTGATGAACAGTCATGCCACTGTCCCCAGTGACCTTCATCCTGCTAACTCCAATGATCAGTTCTCAGTCCTCATCATAATGATCTCACAGCAACACCTGGACAGTGGACTCTTTCATCCTTTCTTTTTTATATTTTACTTATCTATTTATTATTTTGTGGGGATGGAACTGAGGGGCACTTAACCACTGAGCTATATCCCCAGCCTTTTTAATTTTTATTTATTTATCTATCTATTTATTTAGTTATTGAGACAAGGTTTCACTAAGTTGCTGAGGCTGCAATCCTCCTGCCTCAGCCTCCCAAGTCACTGGGATAAAAGGTGTGTACTCCTTGCCCAGCCTGTTTCTGATAGTGTCATCTTTGGGCTCCAAACATCCTCAACACCGTGTCTACTGATCCTTCTCGTTGCCCACCTCTCTGAACACTGAAGTGTCCCAGGGCTCAGTCCTCAGACCTCTTCCTTTCACAATTAAAACCCACTCCCTGGTTATCTGTAGTCTCCTGCCTTCAAAAGCACCTGTACACTGAAGCCTCCCAAGTGTGTGTTCAGCCAGCTCTCTCCCTTCAGCTCCAGTTTCCGCACTCCTCGGCCTCCTCCAGCTCCTCCCCAGTGTCTAACAGCCATCCTGAACTTACTATGCACAAAATTGAGCCCCTGATCTTCCCCTCCAAACCTGCTCCTCCTGATCCTCCCCATCTAAGGAAACAGCAACTCCATCCTCCTAGAGACCCAAACAGAAAACTTTGGTGTCTTCCTCGCCTCTTCTCATTTCTCTCACCTCCCACAGTTGGTCCTTTATCAAATCCTGTTAATTCTACCTTTGAAAAAATGAAGTACATAAAACCATGTTTCAAATGTGACCATTCCTCACCTCTCCGTGACCAACTCCATCATGTCTCAGCTGGATGAGCTTCTGACCTGGTCTCCCTGCCCAACGTCTTCTCAGCACAGATGGCAGAGGGGTCCCATCAGCCACATGATATCACTGTCACAATCCTCCAATGACCTTCCATCCCTCTGAGGATGGCCTCATATGAGCAACCAGGCTCCCTCCTCTCCCACAGCTCTTACCCTGACCAACTACACCCTGCCATACTGGTCTTCAGTTCCCTGAACCCTCCAGGAACAGCCTCACCTCAGAGCCTTTGCACGTGCTGCATCCTGAGCCTGGTTCTCTTTCCTCTGGAGTCACGTGGCACCACTTCAGCCACTTCAGGTCTTTGCTGAAATGTCACCTTCTGAGTGAAGTTCGCCTAACAACTCTATTTATCATTTGAATATTTTCTATTGCCTTTGCTTGCTTTTCCCTATTGCTGACAGATTATTTCTCCATCAAAATAATGATAATTGTGATAAACCTTATGTTCTCGATTTTCAATTTATTACCTTCCCCCACTAAAATGGAGTACAGGAGAGAACAAATTTTTGTATAGTGTTATGTTCTCAGAGCCCACAGGAGTTCCCAGCACACTGTAGGCAATACACGTTTGTGAAATGAGAGAATATGTTATAGGATTTAAACAACGTACCACACCATGCTTTCCACTCTGATGTAGTCTAACTTATCATCTTTTTTCTTTATCATTTATGTTTTCCAATAACTAGTTCAAGAAATCCTTCACTATCCTGATATATCTTTCTGACATTTCTTTAAAAAGAAACAAAAAGCACAAATCATCAAAGAAGGAGTTAAGCTTGGTAGGGTGGTGTGCGCCTCAGGAGGCTGGATGGGGACCTGCACTTGGACATGGGGATCTGAAGCCAGTTTGGGCAATGACGCAAGTCCCTGTCTCAACCAAAAACATTTTTAAAAAGAAGAAATTAATAGGTCTGTTTATTTTGCCCTTATTAAAGATAAAATAACTAAAGCTAAAAGTCATTAAAAAAAAACATGATCTAAAACATAAATATATCCCCGAAACTAAAAAAAAAAAAAGATAAAAACAAAACAACTGGAAAATGAGCAACACTGATGACTTGGCACTTCCTAAAAGAAACCAAATACTTTAAAGATGCTCATTATCCAAGTTTGATGGTTAAAATGCTGAGCTATTGGCAAAAATTGAGAAATGTGTCAACAGTGGCAGTAATAATGTAGATGATAAGTTGTAACTTTAATACTTTTCTGATGGATGTATAAATTGGTACAACCACTATAAGGAATAATTTGACCACACTCTCACATACACATACAAGGTTGCAGAAGGACATGGGAGTGTGATACCATTTATGTAAATCTTGTATTTGTACAAAATTGTAGTTATAATGGTAAAATATTTTAAAAATAAAGCAAAGATATAACCCTAAGACTGTGGTTACCAGTAGGATGGAAAGAACGTGACATGAATGCATTGTGAAGGAAAGAAAAGAATATATCTGAAATCTATTTCTTAAATTAAAAATAAAGACACTTAGGCATGGAGGTGAACACCTGTAATCCCAGTGATTGGGAGGCTGAGGCAGAACTGCAAGTTTGAGGGCAGCCTCAGCAACATAGTGAGGACCTGTCTCAAAATAAAAAAGAGCTGACACAAACGTCAGATAGAGCACTAATCTCCAGGATATATAAAGAACTCAAAAAACTTAATACCAAAACCACAAACAACCCATTCAATAACTGGGCTAAGGAACTGAACAGATACTTCTCAGAAGAAGATACACAATCGATCTACAAATATGTGAAAAAATGTTCAACATCTCTAGTAATTAGAGAAATGCAAATCAAGACTACTCTAAGATTTCATCTCACGCCAGTCCGAATGGCAGTTATCAAGAATACAAACAACAGTAAGTGTTGGCAAGGATGTGGGGGGAAAGGCACACTCATATTTTGCTGATGGGACTGCAAATTGGTGCAACCTATCTGGAAAGCACTATGGACACTTGGAATGGAACCACCTCAGAGCACTTGGAATGTAACCACCAGCTATCCCACTCCTCAGTTTATACCCAAAGGACTTAAAAACAGCATACTATACTAAGGCAGCCACATCAATGTTTATAGCAGCTCAATTCACAATAGCTAAACTGTGCAACCAACTTAGATGCCCTTCAATGGATGAATGGATAAAGAAACTGTGGTATATATACAAAATGGAATATTACTCAGCATTAAAAGAGAATAAAATTATGACATTTTCAGGTAAATGGATAGAGTTGGAGAATATCATGCTAAGTGAAGTAAGCCAATCCCCCAAAAATCAAAGGCTGAATGTTCTCTCTGATAAGTGGATGCTAATCCATAATGGGAAGGGGTACATGGGAAAAAATGGAGGAACTGTGATTGGGCAAAGGGTGGGGTGGCGCATGGGGGCAGGAAAGATGGTGGAATGAGATGGACATCATTACCCTAGGTACATGTATGACTGCACATATGATATAATGCTACATCGTGTACAACCATAGAAATGTAAAGTTGTGCTGCAATTATGTACAATGAATCAAAATGCATTTTGCTGTCATATATACCCAATTAGAATTAATAAATAAATAAATTTTAAAAATAAAAAGGGCAGGCTGGGGTCGTGGCTCAAGTGGTAGTGCGCTCACCTGGCATGCGTGAGGCATTGGGTTTGCTCCTCAGCACTACATAAAAATAAAATAAAATTTAAAAAAAGATATTGTGTCCACCTAAAAAAAACAAAAATAAATATAATTAATTAATTAATTAATTTGAAAAGCTGGGGATATGGCTCAGTGGTTAAGTGCCTCTAGGTTCAATCCTCAGTACCAGCACAATTTTTAAAAAAAGAAAGACATATTGCAAAGAGTTAACACTTGTTGAATATAGGTGATAAGTGCACAGGTAACAGTTTCCACAAGTCTAAAAATATTTTTAAGTTTTTTTTTAAATCAGAATTGGAAGTTTCCATTACATGTCTTTGCATTTATTACAAGAAATATAGTTTGTAAGCTATCTGATAGACGATTCTGTTAACCATATGCATGAAATGTACATGAGATAATGGGACACATATAAACAAATATTAAACCATTATAAAATTCCTCCTCTGTTTGCCTACACCTGCACTTCCAACTGAACAACTGCAGTTGCCAGTTGTTCTTTGAGACAGCCAGAATTCAAAAGAAATAATTACTGGGGGAAAAAAGAGATATATGTAAACCAATCCAGTTTTCATTGCATTCTGAAATGACTTAATTGAAATTAAATTTAAGCAACCCTTTCCATCCTATGCCATCAACTTCTGAGTGTCCTAACAGGCAGCCACATTCAGTCCTATCAGCGACCCCATTTTAAAGCTTCCTTATTCAAACCAAATTATTAAGACTGCCAGTGTCTCAGTGTGAAGCCCAGGACCTGCCAGCCACAGAACATACATTACTGACAGGGAGAGAGACCACCTGGGAAGGAGAGGCCTTTGAGTTTCTGCCAAGAAAAAAAAAGAGGCATCGACATTTTCTTCCAACCAATTACTATCTAAAATGGCCTTGGGCCAGCAGGCCCTCTGGTTACCTAATCTCTGAAGTATAAACAAGGTCTTCAGGATTCTGATATTGTCACTTTCAGTTTGTCACTTTGGTAAAACAAGAGTATCAAAAACGTTCTGAAGATAAGGCATGGCTTTGGCACTGGAAGATCTCAAATGGAACCTGGCACCAGCATCCCTTTCAGAGCCTCCTGTGCAAGGGCTCACCTGCCTTGTGGAGAGAAGACAGCGCTAATGGAAGGGAAGATGGCTGGAGAGCCAGGCTCCAGCTCCCGGGAAACTCTACAGGGCCACTTTGACTATCGTATAACCTCTTCTCTTTTTTTTATTTTTTTTAACTTTTATTTTATTTATTTATTTTTATGTGGTGCTGAAGATCGAACCCAGTGCCTTGCACATGCTAGGGAAGCACTAGACCGCTAGGCCCCAGCCCCAGCCCCTCAAATAACCTCTTTATTTGTAAAATGGGAATAATTATTGTCACCATCTAATAAAGACCTTAGAAGCCCCAAGTGAAAAAGAACAGAGCAAAAACGTCAATTAACACAGTGTCATGAACCTGCACAGTAATTTCTCAACACATTCCCAAGTGCCCCAGTGGTCACGTCAGGAAGCAGGGAAAGGGAACCACGACTGTTCTTTACAGACTCGAGTGACTTCCTAGTGCCTAGCACAGCGGCCATGCTATCACATCTGATGTGATCCTCAAAACAAGTCAGTCATCATTAACCCCTTTGAGAGATGAGGACAGACTAAGAACCAAATGCACTGTCCCAAGTAAAACAAACCCAGAAACTCCACCAAGCTCCAGTAAATAGTGGACCTAGAACTACAAACCCACATCAGTCTGATCCCAAAGCACCTGCTAATTCATCTATACCAGTTCTGTCCAACAGAAATATAAGCTGCATATGCCATTTTAAATTTTCTAGTGTTACATTGAAGAAGTTAGAAAAAAGGATCCTTAGTGAAACTTATTTTACTAAAATATTTTATATAACCAGTGTATCACTAGGCATGGCAGCACATGCCTGGAGTGCCAGCCACTAGGGAGATTGAAGCCAGAGCATCACTCGAGCCTGGGAGTTCAGGTCCAGCCTGGGTAACATAGTAAGACCCTATCTCAAAAAAAAAAAAAGCAATATAGAAAACCATTATCAATTAATTGTGTAATTAATATTAAAATGTTGAAAATTTTTACGTTCTTTTTTGTATCAAGTCTTCAAACTCTGTTGCATATTTATATTTACAGAACATTTTGGGGTGGCCACATCAAGTGGCTCAATGGTCACTGTGGCTCATGGCCTCCATACTGGGACGGTGCAGATCTATATGACATTGACTCTGCTAAGCAAACAGACTATTCCTTGTGGCCCCAGGCTAACCGGTGTTCTCTACCTGAGAGTGGGTGGTAGGGACAGGCACATTCCTGGAGGCTCTGTGGTTCTTCTCTGACTGGGCTGGTGCCGGCTGAAGAGCTCCCTCCCTCAAGGAAGGCTTTGCTGACCCCACCATCACCCTCCGCCACCCAGCAACGCTCCTCCACAGCCTCCTCTTTTTGCCTTCATGGCATTTATCATAAACTAAACTCTTTTGTGACAGTGGTGCACACCTGTAATCCCAGCTATTTGGGAGGCAGGAGGATTATAAATTCGAAGTCAGCCTAGTAAACTTAGCCAGACCCTAATTTTTTTTAAAGTGCTGGGGATGTAGCTCAATGGTAAAGTGCCCCTGGGTGCCATCTCCAATCAAAATAAAAATAGCCAGGCACGGTGGCCCACCCTGTGATCCCAGTGGCTTGGGAGGCTGAGGCAGTAGGATCACGAGTTCAAAGCCAGCCTCAGCAAAAGTGAGGTGCTAAGCAACTCAGTGAGACTCTGTCTCTAAATAAAATACAAAATAGGGCTGGGGATGTGGCTCAATGGTAAAGTGACCCTGAGCTCAACCCCCAGTACCCAAAAATATAAAATAAAATAAATAAGCTGTCCTTTCAATTTGTTTGTTCACTGGTATAGTACCCATCTTCCCTCACTAAAATTTAAGCTCCATGAGAGAAGAGCCTTTTCTGTATTTCATTACTCTCTTCCCAAATCTTGGATCAGTATCTGACACATAGAAGATAATCAATAACACGGGTTGCGTTGATGAACTGCTACAGCCAAAAGGGGACAAGGTTTCCTCCCCCATAAGCTATAAAATGCATTTACCATAAACTAATGTCATATGGAAATGAGTTTCCCAAACTAGTCCTTCAAAGACGACTTAACCCATAATGTAACCAAACCCTTAATTGAGTTAGGTCCCCCTGTTACATATGTCTGTATTCTAAAGAACTTCTCTAATATGAAGAAGCAGAAGTTCATCTCAAACTAGTTAAAACAACAAAGCCCAATTTATCATAAAGATTCTGGATCTCAGAACTCCAACAGAAACCCAAATATTGCCTCAACTTTCTCCATCTCCAGGGTCCACACCTCTAAGCACGGGAGTCACTTCCTCCCTGCCCTTGCTGTGGCTTCCTCCATCCTCCAGGCTTCTGTGACAATTATGGGCCCTCACAGCCTCCATACTCCACATTACTATTTAGACTTTCAGAAATCTACAGCCTTCTTGCCTCCCACTATAGTTTGGCTATGGTTTGGGTACTCCCCAGGGGCCCACTGTGACCAAAGACTTGGTTCGCAGAGTGGCCCTGCTGGAAAGTGGTAGAAGCTTGAAGAGGTGGGCCTAATGGGGGGGTCCTTAGATCACTGGGACATGAAACAGTTCTTGTAGGACCCGTTGAGTTCTTGCAAGAAGGCTATTGTAAAAGGAACAAGCTTCACACCCTCTCATTCTCTATGTACTGGATTCAAGATACAATATTCTTGTTCCTGCACAAACTCTCAGCCATTGTTATCCTGGCCCTGAGATGAAGCAGCCAAGGGGGAGCCCTTGACATATGCTACACCATTTGGACTTGAAACTCTCAAACTGTGACCTAAAAACCTCTTCTTCTTCATAAGTCATCTGTGTCAGTTGTTTCATGACAGCAATGTGAAGCTGACTAATATATCCATGTTCCATTTCAAACAGTCGTTGGCCCCCCTGGCCAGGCAGGTGTTTATTCAGGGACCCAGTAATGGGTTCAATTTTACGAATGATCATCGCATAGATGACTGGGCATAAGAGGTGATTTCTAGAAAAGCTCATGCCAGGCAAATGACCCCACTGCCATCCATTACACTTCATATAAACCCTAAACTTCCTTTTCATTCTATCCATCACACATGAGCCGAGGTTTCCACTCAAAATTTACCTTTCATATTAAGCCATGTAATTAAAGGAGACAAAATGTGTGTTTCTGCTGGACTCCACTCTGTCTCCCCACCTGGAGTAGTTTCTGGCACACAGACGCCCCTCAACATATTTCTGTCAAACAAATCAAACCATTTAAAAATGAAATGCCAAGATAAAAACCCTACAGTAAATTAAAATTCCTCTTTTATACACACTAATGACAGATTAAAACTCCATCGAGGGGCTGGGGATGTAGCTCAGTGGTACAACACTTGCCTAGCACATGTGAGGTACTGGGTTCAATCCTCAGCACTGCATAAAAATAAATTCATAAAACAAAGGTAGTGTACATCCACAACTAAATTTAAAAAAAGAAAGAAAAAATAAAGAATAAAAACTCCATTGATCCATGAAAGAAAATCTCCTCCTTTATAGGGAGTCTGTGCAGACCATGAAATCTTCTAATACCTGACCCAGACTATTTCATCCAAATGATCCCTGCACACACTGGCCCAGTTCCCCACAGGAAGCTGTGCTGTGGGCGGCTCCACAGTAGACATTCTATCAAGAAAAGTGATAGGGCTCAGGAAAAAAATCTGCAAAGTGAACCCTCGGGGAACAAAGCATCAAGGGAGCAGCGAGGGAAGAGGAAAGCATCAGGTTCACAGCTTCACAAAAGGAGAAGGAGCCCAGCATCTGCAGCAATACCAGCCTTTTTCACTGAGAGAGTGACCCAATTTAGCTGGCACATGAAGTTGGACTTCAAGTTCAGGTACGAACTTTACAAGGCAGGTAAATTCACACTCCCAAACTTTTAGAGGGCATTCTAAATGTTACACTTTACCGGTGATGCTGAATATTCGTTCATTTACTCTTCAAGCCTATACCTCTAATTTGCTAGTGGAAAAGTTAAAGGACAATACTCTAAGAAAACTAAAATAACTTGCCAGAATCTGGTCTCTGAGGTGTTTCTAACAAATGCAAATTCAAACAAAAAAACTAAGTCATCAGTCATTTTGTATGTCCCCTACAAAGCACTTCCAGACACAGTGTGTAGCCTCTTCTTCTATCATCATTATCACTAGGATGATGACAGTGCCCATTATCGAGATGAGGAAAGGCTCAGAGGCAATAAATAACATTACACGAATCAGTTTAGCCAGAAATGGCCAAAACAATATTCCAACCCTGGTCTTTGATTCTAAATCCACTGTTCTTTGTCCTGCCTCAGAAACCACAACATAATTTTGGTAAAATTAAATTTACAATTACTGCAAGTTATGGTTTCAGTCAGAATGTGCAACTAGTATGTGTAAATATTGACAAGATCCCAGCTCGCCCACTACACTAGCTCACAACATTCAGCTTCTCTGAATTTTCATTTCTTTATGCACAGGACTGGTATAATGTCAACCTCACGGGGCGTCATAAGGATTAAATAAGAAGGCAGCTTTGGGATTCCCTGAGGAACCAACCAGATTGCTCTGCCTTGGAGGAGTCCAGTCCAGAAAGGAGACAAAAATATCAACAAATAACTTCAACATAAGTGGTAAGAGACAGAAATGCATAATATATGAAGGAATCAGAACTTTGGAGGTATCCATAGGCATGGGTTCTAGGCCTCCTGCAGATACCCAAATCCACAGATGCCCAAATTTCTTACTTAAAATGGCATAGCATTTGCATATAACCTACACAACCCTCCCATATACTTTAAATCATGTCTAGATTACTTTGTGTTATACCTAATACACATAGCTGTTAGACTTTATTGCTTAAGAATTAATGACAAGGAAAAAAAAAAGGTCTGTATATGTTCGGTATAGACAGGATCTTTTTCCTCGTACTTTCAGCCATGGTTGGATGAATCCTCAGAAGTGGAACCCGTGGAGATGGAGAACCCACTGTGCACACAGAGTCAGCCAGGACAAATAAACAGTACAAGGAGAGGCAGGGAGCTAGAAGAGAGACTCCTCCAGGAACTCCAAAATGTGGTATTACCAGGACAGAGTGTGGAATAAGAACATCAAAAAAGGGCCTGGAGAGGTGGGCAGCCCGATCATATGAAGACCACAGTGGCAATGAGGAGGAGTCACACCTTACGGGCTGGGCTGCCACTGAGGAATTTAGAGTGTGGCATGGTGGGCTCCCTGTGCTGTCTTCGATGTGGGAAAGTCATGTCAGACTCATTCCTCTGTCTTTCCTTTGCCTACTCCCTTCATTCCCCTTTGTCTAATCTATTCCTCCCTTCCCCCTTACTGTGGGTTAGCACCCACATATCAGAGAAAACATTCATCATGTACATCGTAAGAATGGGATTCTACATTACTGAGCCATAAAGAAGAATGAAATTATGGCATTTGCCTGTAAATGGATGGAACTGGAGACTATCGTGCTAAGTGAAATAAGCCAATCCCCCAAAACCAAAGGCTGAGTGTTCTCTCTGATATGCAGATGCTAACTCACAATAAGGGGGGAGGAGAACAACAGAAGTACTTTGGATTAGACAAAGGAGAATGAGGGAGATGGGAATGGGAAACACAGTAGAATGAACCAGACATCACGTTCCTGAGTTCATATATGAATATGTGACCATGTAACTCCACATCATGTACAACCACAAGAATGGAAAGTTATGCTCCATATATGTGTGATATGTCAAAATGCTTTCTACTCTCATGTATATCTAAAAAGAACAAATAAATAAAATAAATTCCATGTGATTTCATAAAAAAGAATGAGATTCTAACTAGAATAAGATTCCATGCTTGTATAATCATATTGAAATGGATTATGCTGTCATGTATAACTAAAAAAAAGTCAATAATAAAAAAAATTTAAAAAGAAAGAAAGTGTGGCATGGGACAGGTCTGAATTTTCAGTGTGGCCACAGAGGAAAGGATGGACAAAACTGGAGAAAATGAGAGTGGAGAGGGGGGATGAGGTTCTGAATCAGTGATGGATTCACAGACAAAGACTGACAGCGGGGTCAGGGGCTGTGAGATAAGACCCGGAACTTGCTAAGGAGCTGGGTGTGCGAGGGAGAGGACACCCAGATTTAAGAAGATACTCCTGTGTAAGACATAGGCATTATGGGTAACTGAGATGGAGAGTAAAAGAGGAGTCTCAGGTCTCATGGGGAAGGGACGGAGATCATGGTGTCTGTGGGGCATCTAGCTAGTTATTAGTTACGTCCAGAATCTGGATAAAAGGGGGTGGGGCATGTAGGAGAAAAGGTCAGGACAGTGGTGCACATCTGGCAGCCCCAAGCACAGAGGTGACAGCTGACATTTCCAGATTACCTGAAACCAGCTAAGAAGAGCATGTGGGAGAAGAGGGGCTTTGGAAAGAATCCAGAGAAAGGACAACATGAAAGGACTGGGCAGAGAGGAGCCGCTTCAAGAGCGGGCAGAGAGGAGCTTAAGGATCCTGGGAAGGCAGCACTTCAGCTGGCCAGTGGGCACAGCATCTCTGCAACGTTGCTTAGTGAGGAAAGGACTGAAAGGGTGCCCACCCCATTCATCAGTGCCCAAATCAGTGCCCAGCACTACTTCTGAAAGTAAAAAGCAGGGGAGCATTTTTGTGACATGATGGGGGCTGGTGGTAGACAAGTGACTGGGAGGTGAAAAAGTGAACACTTTTTATATTTCAAAAAAAACTTTTAACCCCTCACACACACACACACACACACACACACACAAACCCACTTTGTCTCCAGAATCTACTCTTCACCCTGTTGTTTCTCAGAGAATGTGTCAGAGTCTTATATCTAAAAGTGATCAGTTCCAACTCCTTTACTCCTTTTTCCCTTTCTCCCTCCCTTTCTTCTATGCAGGTCAGGGGTCAGCAAGCTAAGGCCATGCCCAGCGCACAGCCCTCTTGCCTATGGCCCAGGAGCCAAGAATGGCTTTTACATTTTGATGGGGTTGTACCAACAAGCAAAACCAAGGTAGAACTCTACAGAGATCTTAGGTGATGTGAGGTGGCCTAGGAAGACTGAACCAGGTACTCTGTGACCCATTACAGATGAGGGGACAACCCTAGTGCAGACCAAGACTTGGTGCCCAGGAAGGCAGCGACGTTGTTGAGGCCACACAATACCCAGCTCTCTTGGATCCCTACCAGCACTCAGTAATATCACGGGGATCAACCAGGGGAACACAGGAGAATTCCCATTTGAAGGTAAAAGGGGGAGTCTTCAGGGTTTCTGTCAGAGCCACATAAATATCTTTAAAACAAAGATTCTACTGGACTGGGGAGTAGAACATGAGGCCCTGGATTCAATCCCCAACACCACAGAGAATAAATAAAATAAAATAAGGATTCTACTGATATTCTTTAAGGACTCTCTGTTGAGTGATGTTAAACATGAAGGAAAACGTGATGTGCAACACGCCCCCAGACTGTCCCGTTCAATCCTTATCTGTAACCTCCAGCTGACTCTGAAACCTATCTAGTGTCCAGCACCTGGGAGACAACGTCTGTGGGAAATATACATCAGGAAGCGTGATTTGTTCACGGTCAAGCACCGACCCTCACCCTACCATCCACACTCACACACATAAAACCAACGTGGAAAGCTGTGTGACAACACACAGCCACCTTATTGACTCCATCAGCGGTTAAGACCACATCCAAAGAATATTCTCATGGGGCTTAAATGGCAATCCAGGTAAAAATGACTATTTTAATACTTAATGTAGTTTCACATGTAATCCATTGACTTTGGTGAAGTTATATGTAATAATTAAGTTCATCTTAAAACTTTGGGGAAAAAAAATTCAAGTGGGAAGAACCCCTGGAAAACCTTCCATATTAATGGGACCAGCTTCCATTTTAGCTCTCTGCCCTGAACGACCATTCATTTAAAAACTCCACTTGTGACAGATATTCAGTATCATTCACTAAGGAAGGGCAGTGATAATTCATCTGTCTTTATAAATCACAACGCATTCCCTCGTCATTCCTCAGACATTTCTCAATGCCCCCAGCCTCGTTCTCTCTTGGAGCCGGCCTCGACTAAAACACCAAGCACACTATCACAAACATCCCAAGAAACATGAAGATAAATGCAGGTTTCATATTATTTTAGAATATTAAAATAGATTTTAGAAATATAATCCATTGTTTTCACAGAAATACTAGGAATCACCTTAAATAATAGAAATACTAGAAATCATCTTAAATAACAGAACTCAGGTATAATGTCTTTTTTTTGTTTTTAAGGTGTAATGTCTTAATTGAGTACTCTTTCCGTGTCCTGTTAAGGAAGGGGGGGGGGTCACATATTTTTTTCTTTTTTTAGTAATCTTTATTATTATTATTATTATTATTATTTTAATATCTTTGTTTTATTTATTTATTTTTATGTGGTGCTGAGGATCGAACCCAGGGCCTTGCACACACTAGGCGAGTGCTCTACTGCTGAGCTACAACCCCAGCCCCCATTTTTTTTTTCTTTATGAAAAAAGCAGGGTGGAAGAAAAGAAAGAAGAAAAGGAGTGGAATAAAAAGAAAATTCCTCTGCCAGGAGAAAACTACATTGGCCTGTAGTTTCTCACTTTCCAGGCCAATAGTTCTTGAACTCTCCATTATTTTTATTATTTTCAAGAGGACGGTTTCACCAGCTTTTGGAGTGAAGCAGAACAGAGGGCCTGATAATATTTCCACCTACAGCATACCTGGTATGCCTCCAAACTTCTAATAATACACTTATATAAAATGTTGGTCCTCAGATCTCACTGTTGAATCAACTCATTTGTAAGTCCTTGCAGATTTCAAGTAAATGCATTTCTTTTTTACCAATCAATTTTTAAGAAAGTTAACAATGGATCTAGGAGAGCTGAAAATCCTATTTACAAAAATCAAACAAAAAAAAGGTGATTTTCCTATTCTGAATGAAACCTGCTTATTAAACTAAGAAATTTAGTTGGGCTTAAGGTATGGTAGGGTACATATGTATTGAATGTGGATTTATTTATGTATTTATTCTTGCATCTCACTTAACCTGCTAATCGACATTTGATTACTTTTTTTTTTCATTAAGAAGAATGAGATCGTTTGGGGAGCCTCTTGTGTGCCCAAGATTACAAAAACTATGTTAACTGCACTGCTAACAATATTATTTTTCAGGTCATTATTAGACCTGCTCCTTAGCTAATAACTTACTAGAAAAACCATTTTCATTCTGGAACTTTCTCAGGGTACAAGATCGTCTCTAATGACAAAGAATCAAATAAAGGCACATTTCCCGCCTCTGAAAAAGCTTTGGCATCACTTGCTTTGGGTCTGTGTCTGGCATCACTTCCACAGTAAATTATAATAAGGAAAGAAATGGTCCGTGCTCACAGCTGGCTCTGGCTTCTGACTCCAAGTGTAGAATGAAGAAGGAGAATCCACGTTGGTGTGCCTTTGGCCTCTAATTTCGAGCATCCGTCCCTTCTGTTATTTTCCTTTGTCTGCATCTTTCTTGGTTTTGCTTCTCTCTTATTTCTATTTTTCACTACATTTCCCTAACCTTTCTGTTCTACTTGTTCTCCTAACACTTTGGAGAAACAACTATACATTTACAATTTTTTTTTCATTTGTTGAACAGAAGTTAATGTCCTTTGTTCTTGGAAGCACAGAGTAAAAGCTTGCCATTTTCATCTAATATTGAAATCCTCTTCCATAACCATGGCTATCACCACCTCCATAACTGAAGTTCATAGCGCTTTATGGGCCAGAACCAACGATCCCATTTCCAGAGGCATACTGTTCATGTGCAACTTCACAGCATTAACTTCACTCTTAATTCAACTCTTACATTGCTGTTTTAAGTTAATATATTATTTATATTATTTAACTTGTCATGATCTCATCATTATCAACCACAAACACTAAATATGTACCTTCTAGAGCAGAACAAATATAGATAAGAAACAAAAAAAAATACTTTTCTCAGAATATTAATATAGGGCCCTGGGTTTGACCCCCAGGACCACAAAAAAAGAAGATTATTTAGTCCTTTCATCTAAGTGCTCTACTTTATGAGATCTTTGTATTTTCAGGTGCCAATGCTGTACAGTTGCCCAGATCATTAGAAATAAAACTATTGGTGGGGCTGGGGTTGTAGAGGCTCGCTTAGCACGTTCAAGGCTCTGGGTTTGATCCTCAGTACCACATAAAAATAAATAAATAAAATAAAGGTATTGTATCCAACTATAACTAAAAAATAAATATTTTAAAAAAATAAATAGGACTGGGGATATAGCTCAGCTGGTACAGTGGTTGCCTTGCATGCACAAGGCATTGGGTTGGAAGGAAGGAAGGAAGGAAGGAAGGAAGGAATTTGTGATACAGTCTTCACAGAGCATCCAAGTGAGTCTTAGGCAAAGTATTAAGTGTAAATTGCTATGGATATGAAATAATTTGACTTTTTATTTTTATTTTTTTTAATTTTAATATTTATTTATTAGTTTTCGGCAGACACAACATCTTTGTTGGTATGTGGTGCTGAGGATCGAACCCGGGCCGCACGCATGCCAGGCGAGCGCGCTACCGCTTGAGCCACATCCCCAGCCCATAATTTGACTTTTTAAAAAAAGACAGGCATGCAAGCATTTAGTTGAATCCAACTGAATAAGATAACTAGTGTCAGAGAGGAAAAGAGTAGAGAGGTCTGATGTAGCACGAGAAATGTACACTTCAGGCTGAGTCGAGGCGGTGCATACCTGTAATCCCAGCAATTTGGGAAGCCGAGTCAGGAAGATCACAAGTTCAAGGCCAGCCTCAGCAACTTAGTAAGGCCCTAAGCAACTTTAGTGAGACCCTGTCTCAAAATAAAAAGTAGTGGAAAAGCACCCCTGGGTTCAATCCCCAGTACCAAAAAAAAAAAAAAAAGAGGGAAAGAGAGAGAACTGTTGTTTTTAGAAAGACAGCATCATTATTCATAACATTCTAAACATCAGCCACCTTTGTTACTAAGTGTCTGTTGTCCTGGTTACTAGTCACTGAAGAGTGGGTGTCTTTAAAAGCAATAAATATTTTAAATCTTGTCACCTTGACTTTGCCACTGAAACCATCTGTTGATGAGAGAGGGCCTTTATTTTGTAACTATATCTCCTAGAAATCTGACCTCCTTAAGGAACTGGCAAGTTAGCACTCTACCACAGCACACGTGGAGTACAGTTCAAAGTAGATTCCATAAAAGTGGAAGCCACTCTTTGCAACCAGATTGCCTGACAAACAAAACCAGAATTCTTAACCACCCGTGCAATTGCATGTGTGTGTCTTGGAAAAGAATTTCAAGTTACGTAGGATTTCTTGTGCAGAGGTGACATCTGAACGTATGCCATGACATACACTTAGGACAAATAAACATTGGATATATTTTAGTATTTTAATATCTGATCCCATGTACTTGAATGCCTACAAATAATGTAGCATGGTTTATAGACCTTGTATTTAGAATTGCTTATAACATTTCTGGAGGAAAATATAGCACTTTATGGGCCAGAACCTGTGGTCACATTTCTGGAGGCAAGAAAATGCAATTATTTTGAGAAATTCCTTCCATTTTTTTTTATCATCGTTTCTTTAAATTTCGGCGTGAAAGTATTTCAGTAAATGAAATACTCAGTTAATAACACAAATCGTAAGCTACTCGGAAGCGTTGGGACCTAAGCTTCAGCCTTCCTTGTCCTATCACATATGGCCTCTTGAGTCACCCCTCCAGTGCTCATGCTCTGATTATTTGAATTATTAAACTGGTCAAATGGTAAGCCTACCCTGCTTTCTTCTGTTGGGTAAAAGATAAACCTGCTACTGTAATTTATACTGAGGTTTTTATATAAAGAAGAAAAGGGGGTTAAAATAAAAAAAATAATAGGGCATGTTAGAAATGACTTTGGTTTTCACCCAGAGGAAATAAATAATTGTTAGGCAAAAGGGACCAAGAAAAATATCCCTTGCGGTGGGAGGAACAGTACGGGGTAATGACTTAAATATGACACAATGTAAAGAATGTGTTTTAAAACTTTCTTCCACAAATAAAATCAGAAAGACGACACCTCAGCATACATACTTTCAGCGTCAGCTGTAACCTTCAGGATGCATAGGGAACTGAGAGCCCATTCAGCCTCACTCTGGAGCTGTTTTGGAAAAGCCTCCAGAGCCTGGTGTGTGGGCCAGCGTGGCACCTATTAGCAGCCTCCCCTGGAAAGCCCCCTTTCCCTCCCTGGAAAGACTTGACAGACTCCACATAAAAAGAACCTTCTAGCACCAGCCAAGTGTCTGCAGACTTGTTTCCTGAATGGCCCGACTTCACCTGCTCGGTGTCTCTTGCTTGGCTTTCTGGACCCGCTCTGCCTTCTGAGAGTTCCATCAGTGGACTCTTCCCTGGTAGCCTTGTAAATGATGCCATCTCTCCCAGATCCTCCCTGACACCTTTCATGCTGCCTCCTTAACTGACTGCTCAATTAACTCTATCCAGGATTGGATTAACTCTATTCAGGGTAAACTCATTGTCTTCAACCAAGCTAAAAGTCACTCTTTCCCTGAACACACCAGCAAAGGGCACCCCCCACATCCCAGTGCCTCCCAAGTGAGACAAAGCCAACAGAAACTCAAGGGAAACTGGAGTCTACTTATCAAAAAATGGAGCAAATGGTATCTCGTCCTTGCCTTCTCCTAAAAACCCAATAATAACTTCTCAAATTAGGCAATACTAGTATTATCTAGATGCTACATTAAGTACAAATATAGGTAATAAAAATAACTTAATTCAGGCATGCATTGTGGCATACATCTGTAATCCCAGCTACTTGGGAAAAATTACAGGAGGAAGGAGGATCATGGGTTCAAGACCAGCCTCAGCAATTTAGCAAGGCCCTGTCTCAAAATCAAATGAAAAGGACTAGGGATGTAGTTTAGTGGTAGAGGTCCTGGGTTCAATCCTCATACCACAAAAAATAATGTTAATTCACACTACCATTCTGATGCAGCAGTTATAGGCTTTTATTCAATGTATTGCATTATGAAACCAGTAAAGCAATAATATTAAAGAAAATTCTGAAAAAGAAAAACAGAAATTTACCCACAACTGCATAACCGTAAAAAAACAACTATTAACTAAGCTTGGTGGGTACACCAGTGACTCTGGAGGTTAAGGAGACAGGATAGCAATTTCAAGGAGACTAAACAAGACTCTGTCTCAAAAACTAAAGAGGGATGGGGAGATGGCTCATGGTAAAGTGCCCCTGGGTTCAATTTCCAGTACAACGACAAAAACCAAGAACAAAAAAAACCACGAGTGCTTTGGAAATATATCTTTTCACTCTTTACCTCATACATATTCATTTTGAGAGCAGATATTTTCATATTTTGGTGCCTGAGCACTTCTTTCCCACCTTTCATCTGGAAAATTCCTGCTCTCCTTTCAAAACCCAGCTCCAATAGGGTACCTTCCCAAAATACATGCAGGCAGAGTAGCTGCTGAGCTCTTAAGGTCTCACAGTATCCCAACCATAACTCCATGACAGCACTAATCCCACCGTGGTAGAATTTATCTGTTTTCACAACTATTCAATGACAAACTACCTACTCATGAGAGCAAAGGCCTTTCTTATTCACCTTTACATCCCCAGAACCTAATACACTAGCTATAGAATCTATATGAAGAGAGGGAATCAATCAATTATAGATTACACATAATCTGGGTCCAGTATTAAATTCGTTTTAAATCTTAAATATTGTCCAATACCCTTCTCTTGCAACTGCTAGAAGGAAGAAATTTGTTTGCATCACAATCAAGGACTACAAAGCTTAGATGTATCCAATGTGGTAGTTAGCCATTAAGTCCTTTAGGAATCAAGTCAAGATGTGAGTCTATTACACACACACACACACACACACACACACACACCTACACACCTACATACATTACACATTGTCAAGATGTGAAGGGGACCTATAGCCCAGTGTCAGGAGAAGGCCCCACTAGCATATTTTTGTACACAGAGAGAAAACCATGCCCCTATGACAAGTAATTCAGATAAAGTACAGCATGATATAGTTGAAAATGAACTGAATTTGGTTGTTTAGAAAACTCAAGTTCAAATTATTAACCTGTGAGTTTAGTCCTCCATAAACAAAACATCCTCACACTCTGCTGGCTGCTGTACTCGGTGATGAGAGTCAGGCTTCCCTCACAAGGCTGCCAGTCTGGCAGAGGAGACAGACAGTGAGTACTGGGTCAATATACAGTAGCATGACTGATGCCATATTGGAGGGCCAGGGACAGTATCCTGGAGGAAGCCAAATCCTTAAAGAATTTAGCAAAAGAAAAGGGGATGGCATATAGTGGAGAGGCAAGTGGAACAACATGCCAAAAGGCCCAAGGGCATCTATAAAACAGGAATCTTAATGCCTAATTACCTTACAGAGCAATTGTGTTTCAAGTTGGATTTTTATGTGGAAAGGTAAATTCCTATTAGTGAGATTATCACATTGAAAATCAATTTTGCAATTCTTCAATAACACAGAGAATCAAGAAAGAAACATACCTGAAGTTAAAAAACAGGGGGGTGGGGATAAAAATAAATTACTCAACATCAGTATTTCTCAGTTTTTTTTTTCATTTTCACCCCCGTATTTGTTTCTTAGGGCCACCAAAACAAAGTATCACACACCCTGGGTGGCTTATACAACAGAAATTTATTTCTCAGAGTTCTGGAGGCTGGAAGCCTTGAGACGAGGTGTCATCAGGGTTGACCTCCTTCTGAGGTCTCTTTCCTTGGCTTGCAGATGATGTCTTCTCCCTGTGCTTTCAAATGGCCTTTTCCCTGGGTGTGCCTGTGTCCAAATTTCCTCTTGGCATAAGGACACTGGCTATATTGGATTAGGGACCCACCGGTATTACGACCTCATTTTACCTTACTTAACTCTTTGAAGAACTATCTGCAAACACAGCTCCATCAAGGGCAATTTCATCTGTTTGGTGCCCACATCACTCTCAATGAGAGTGAGGACTTCAAAATGTATATTAGGGGGAAACATCCCCTAAAGGAGGCTTTTCTGACGTCTTTCTTCCTAATCAGTTCCCTCTCCCATGAAGTCGGTGTTAAAATATCACAGGCACAAAGGATACACAGAAATTCAGCAAAATGTGCTGGGTTTCGGGGTGAGAGGCTGAAAGAAAGAGAGAGAGAGAGAGAGAGAGAGAGAGAGAGAGAGAAAGAGAGAGAGGAAGGAAAAGAGAAGAAGAGGAGGAAGACAGGGATGGACTTAGAAGAGAGGGAGACAGGAATACTGAAATGAATAATGTAGCAATTTTGTCAGCCTGCAGGCAATGAGCCCATGTAATGAGGGCTTGAGGAGGAAAATATGAGTCTATTTGGAACCCAATTTCCACAAAATTCTAGTGTTATAAAAGATAAGCATTTTTCATAACCAGGGCCCCTCAATGGAAGCCATTGCCTTCAGTGGGTACTCAACTAAAGAAATGACTATGTTCAAAACTGGCTGTGTTGCTGGGTTTGGTGGCACATAACTGTAATCTCAGCAATTCAGGAGGCTGACCCTGGAGGATTGCAAGTTCAAGGCCAGCTAGGGCAAACTAATGGAACTCTGTCTCAAAAAAGGGCTGAGGATGCTGACTCAGTGGTGGTTATGGACACTTGGGCTGAATCCCTAGTACCATATATTTTTTTTCTTCTGTGTTGTGTCAACATAAAATGGTGCTTGCTCTCCAACACCACACCTTCCTAAGAAGTTTCAAGGTCAATTTCATCTGTGTGGTGCCTTCCTGCTGACTTTATAACCTAGCCTCATCAGAGATAGTCCCACTGTATACAAGGGAGATGCTCCCCCAGTGCAACATGAGTATCACAGAAGAGTAAAGCCACCTTCCACAAGACAGTGTGGTACCGGCATCAGGACAGACACGTACATCAGTGGAACAGAACTGAAAGTCCAGAAGTAATCTACACTTAGGGCAAATCTTCAATAAGGGTGTCAGGATAACTCAAAGGAGAAACAACAGTCTTTTCAACAAAGGGTGCAGGACAATAGCATATCCACATGTGGAAGGATGGAACTGGAACCCTACCCCACTCCATGTACAAAAACCAACTCCAAATGTATCCAGGGGCTGGAACTTCCAGCACAGTAAGAATGTTCATCCAGCATGAGCAAGGCCCTAGTTTTGGTCCCCAGCACTGGGGGTGGGGTGGGGGATCTAATACCTAAACACAAGAGCTAAAATGAAGCCTTTCTGAAGAAAGCACAGGCATAAATGTTCAACTATGGATCAGCCATTAGTTCCTCAACACTAAAAATCACAAATGGAAAAATAAAAAGCAGATGGTGGACTAGGCCACTATTTAAAACTTTTGTGTCTCAAAGATCATCATTAAGAAAGTGAGAGGACAGTCCACATAATGAAAGAAAGTATTTGCAAATCACCTAATAAGGAACTTGTATCTACAATACATAAAAAGCTTTTATCACTCAATAATAAAAAGATGGCCCAATTTTAAAAAGAGTGAAAATACAAACAGACATTTCTCCAAAGATATACAAATGGCCAATAAACAGATCAGAAGGTGCTCAACATTAGCCACTATGGTAATACAAGTCAAAATCACAATGAGATACTACCTCATACCCACTAAAAGGACAATAATAGCAATATGCTGGGCCCAGGGGCACACACCTGTATAATCCCAGCTACTGGGGAGGCTGAGGCAGGAAGACTGCAAGTTCAAGGCAAGCCTGGACAACTTAGCCAGATGCTGTCTCAAAAACTTTTTTAAAAAAGGGCTGGGGGGCGGGGGCTGAGGTTGTGGCTCAGTGGTAGAGCACTTGCCTAGCAAGTGTGAGGCCCTGGGTTCAATCCTCAGCACTGCATAAAAATAAATAAAAAATAAACGTATTGTGTCCAACTAAACTAAAAATAAACTTTAAAAAAAAAAGGGCTGGGGGTACAGCTCAGTAGTGTAATGCTTGTCTAGGCCGGAGGCTTGGATTCTATTCCAGAACCACACAAAAAACAAACAAACAAACAATAACAAATGTTGACAAAGATGTGGAGAAAGTGGAACCCTGGTGCATGGCAGGTGAACATGTGAAATGGTAGGCTGTTTTGGAAAACAGGCTGGCAACTTCTCCAAATACACGGAACAGAATCCCCTTTGACCCAGCAATTCCACTCCTAGGTATATACCCAAGAGACTGAAAAATACGTCCACACAAAACCTTATACATAAATGTTCAAGGCAGTATTATCCATAAAAGTTAAAAAGTGAAAAAGCTCAAATGTTAACTGGTGAATGAATAAATACGATGTGGAATATCCACACAATGAACTGTTATTGTGCAATGAAAAGGAATGATCAGTGATACAAGCTACACACAGAGATGACACCTCAAAACACTATGCAAAGTAAAAGAAGCCAGAAAAAAGGCCATGGGGCGGGGGGTTAGGGTGGAGGGGGCTGGAGATGCAGCTCAGTGGCAGAGCACTTGCCTAGGATTTAGGAGGTTCTGGGTTTGACCTCCCGTCCAAAAAATAAAAGATACATACAGGGGCTGGGTTTGCAGCTCAGTGGTAGAGCACTTGCCTAGCATGTGTGAGGCACTGGGTTTGATTCTCAGCATTGCATATAAATAAATGAATAAAATAAAGGTCTATCAACAACCAAAAAAAATTTTAAAAAAAGATATCTACATACATGTATACACTGTAGAGAGTCATTTATATAAAATGGCCACAACAAGCAAAGCCATTGAGACACAGGGTTGCCAGAAGGAGGGAAAAGGAGTGACGCCACTGGCTTCTTTTGGGGTGATGAAATGTTCTGGAATTGGATCTGGTAATGGTTGCATGACTCTGTGAATATCCAAAAAAATACTAAATTGTGCACTTTAAATGGGTGAGTTTTACAGTACCTGAATCATATCTCAAGAAAGCTGTTACTTCTTTTTTGGGGGGTACCTGGGATTGAACTCAGAGGCACTTGTCCACTGAGCCACATCCCTAGCTCACTTTTGTATTTTATTTAGAGACAGGGTCTCACTGAGTTGCTTAGTGCCTCGCTCTTGCTGACGCTGGCTATGAACTCATGATCCTCCTGTTTCAGCCTCCTGAGCCACTGGGATTACAGGCATGCATCACCGTATCAGCCTGTTACTTCATTTAAAAGGAGAACAGTAGATGACATTATAACAAAAGTTAACTTGCTTCAATTTACATCATTACTGGATCTGAAGCAACACTGACAGTCAAGCAAGTAAGTCTCCATCTCCATAAACTGTCTTTCACTAATGTTAGCAACTTCCAATGAATTACCTTCAAGTTAAAACTATGAGGGGATACAATTATGGGATGCTATAAAATAGAATATGAAAAGATGCATCCATTCATTCAAAGTTTTATGTACACCTTTATGGCACATGAGATAGGAGGCTTTGCAGAAGAATAATTGATGGGAGTGCCTGTATCAACAGAAGCATACCTGTGCTTCTCACACTGTGAGCCTTAGCCAGAGTTCAGATTTGCCTTCAGTAAGAACAAAAATAAATAAATACAAGCTGCTCTAACAGTAACTGAGAACATCCCAACATGTTCAGGTAGAGGAAAACTTCCTAGATCTTCCCTTGACAGGGTAAATATTAATTTTAAACAGAAGAGCAAAAGTAAAGACAAGAGGACAGATCATCCATTACTGTTGCCAAAGAAAACCGACGTTTTTCTGCCCTTGAAACAATAAGGTGTCTATCTGAAAAGACACTGGTGGCTGTAGGCCACATCACTGTAATCAGCATCTTCCTTGCCAGGAACCAATTTTTCTCTTTTCCTGGGTTATCATAAATTTATTCTAGAAAAAAAGAAAGTGTTACCAAAACAAAAGATTTTTTTATTATTATTATTCTTAGTAGTTGTCAGTACAAAGGGGCTGCTATACCAGCTATTATAATTCAGATAATGTTATGGAAAGGATCCAATGTTTTGTTTTTTTCCAGTGCTGGGGATTGGACCTAGGGCCTCATATATGCTAGGCAAGCACTCTCTCCACCACTGGGTTTTACCCCCAGCCTAGAAAGACCCAACTTACAAGGTATTTTTTACAAGATAATAAATGCTGACGAGTTTTGAACAGGCCAAGCCAGACACCACACACAGGTTCTGAGAGCAGGGCTCTACCCGGGCAGTCGCCAGGTGAAAAACAGTGATTCTCTGCCTTCCTCTAAGAACCCCCTAAAGTAAGCCTGCCTACAGAACACATGGAAACACACACACACACACACACACACACACACACACACACACACACACCATAGTCCCTGAACTGCTGCTTTGGGCAGAACTTAACCAGCAGGGCTCCTCTCTGTAATATGGGCAGAAAAGTGTGCAGTAGGCCAGAGGACTGGAAGCTCCTAGGGTTCTGCTCCCCATCATCACAAACCAGGCAGCAGCTGAGGCACCCAGAATGTGTCCTGGGAATCAGGGCAGAGAATTTCAAAGCACAAGAGAGTAGGGTGCTGCATAGGTCAGGAAAGAATCCCCAGGTGGCGGACGGATGTCTCATTGACTGTTCTTTCCTTTTCTGTAACTTAAGGAAATCACTGTTGGCTCCTGAACACCCGGCCCTGGTCTGCAAAAGGAAAGTTAAGCATTAAAGAAGTGCTGTTAACAATAATTATATAAGTTGCTCACCCAGAGCTGTAGCCTAAGCTTACATACACATTATCACATTAAGTCCCTTCTAGTCCCTTCCTTTGACTATTTGAAAGACTCTATGATTCTAATTCCTGCTTTGATCTAGTATATTCTCTTCTGGATCAGGGGAAAAGAGGGACCAAGACAGCTTCTTTGCTGCTCTAGTACAATCGTGGCAACTTTCCACTGCCCATACTGAACAGGATTAAGGGGCCTCCCTGTTTTTTCTTCCCAAAATATAAAATGTTCCCTGGGTGCAAGTCATCTGAGGCTAGCATTGGTAAGTTTGACCTGAATCTGTTTCCCTACTTGGACGACAAAATGTGACCCAAGGCAGTCTCTATAGAGACTGCATTGTAGCTTGATGTATAAAAATTTGTAACCCAACTGTGTTCCTCGGCTTTGCTGTGACAAAAATACCTGGCAAGAAAAACTCAGAGGAGGAAAGGTTTATTTGGGCTTGCCGTTTCAGTCGTTCCATTGCCCTGGACCCATGGTGAGGCCCAGAATATCCTGGTAGAAGAGCGTGGGGGAGGGAAGCTGCTCAGTTCATGATGAGTGGGTGCAGCCAGGGCAACCCAGCCATGCCCACCTGCCTAGAGTTACCCCCACAGCTAGTCCATTCAAATTAGGACAGACTGATTAGGTTATGGCTCTCATCATCTAATCATTTTACCTGTGAACATTCCTGCCTTAAGGCAGGAGTTTCTGGGTGACACCATATGCAAACTGTCATTCCAACCTAAGAGTACACCCCTGTAACCAAGCAACTGAGACTCAGCCAATCATAATAGCTGAGCTTCCAGCCAACCAAAGGCTGAAATCCACCACATGACGACCAAATAAGGAAAATGCTGACTATGGCCAATCAAGTTGTTTCCATATGTCACTTCCTTTTTTCTGGCTATAAATAAAACCTGCCCATGTGCTGGGGTAGGGCATTCTGAACCAGTCCCAGGTGGTGGTGAATTCATCTCAGATTTCTTATAACAGGAACTAAAACTGAGTGCCTTAAAAGTAGGAGGTATCTAACTCAATACATAAATTTTCCTTTTGATACTCAGAAAGGGAAAAAGATCCTGTGTTTTTTCCCCAGAACTTCTGCCAGAATGAGTCCACTAGCTGATCTTCCCTAGCTGTTCCTCACTTGCTCAACCTTTGAGCCCCAGGACTGGATCTTTGGATGGATTCTCATCTCTAGACTCTCCCCCTGAGGATCTCACCCGCTCTCATTGGTTTGAACAGCATCTCTATAACAACTCTCAACTTTGTATTTCCAGCCCAGATCTTTTCCCTGAAATCCAAAGCTACTTGTTATTTCAACATGTACCTGTTGATACCGTGACAAATGACCACGAATACAGCAGGTTGAACAAAAACTTATTCCTTGCTGATCTAGGGAGCAAAAGTGCAAAATGAGGGTGTCAGCAGCACCATACTTTCCCCAAAGTCTAGGGGAGGGGACTTCCCTGCCTCTTTGAGCTTCTAGTGGTGCCTAACTTTCCTTGACTCATGGCAGCATAACTCCAATCCCCATCTCCATCTCCAGGAAGCCTCTCCCTGTGCGCCTCTGTCCTTTTCTTATGAGAGCACTACTCATTGGATTGAGGGCCCACCCTAAATCCAGGATAATCTCATCTCAAGATCTTTCACTAGGACTGGGGTTGTAGCTCAGTGGTAGAGCACTCACTTAGCATGTTGTGCGGCTCTAGGTTTGATCCTCAGAACCACATAAAAATAAATAAATAAAATAAAGCTATTTTTAAAAGATCCTTAATTAATTACCTCCGAAAAGACTCAACTTGCAAATAGGGATGTATTCTAAAGTTCTGGAGGAGTTTTTGGAGGGTCACTAGTCAGCCCACTATAGCAATTTAAACTGTCCTAAACCAAACTCCTAATTTCCCCTCACAAGCTCACTTCTCCCTTTAGTCTTTCTTCTTGGAGTCGGCCTTGTTTCCTCTTGCCTCACCCCATCCCCGCTCCCCCCACTCCCACCCCGCTTCCAGACTACAGGTAATCCCCACTGGCTGTGCCTCCACAGTACATCCAGAACCTGACACTTCATCTCCACCACTCCAGCCCAAACTCCAGGCAGCTGTCTAACTGGTTGCCCACTCTTCTGGCTGTTCCCCTGAAGTTAATACTTGATACTACAATGATCCTTTGAAGATATAAGTCAGATCAAGTCCCTCTGACACTTAAAACCTCCTATGGCTTCTTTTGGAGTAAAAGCCAAAAGTCATCAGTCCAGGGGCCCACAAGGCCCTTCAGAGTCTGTCTGCAGTGACTTCCTTTGTGGCTCAGACATGGCACGGAGGTTCTGCCTGTGGCCCCGTGGACTTGCTATTCCCTTCACCTGAAATTCTTTTCCTCTAGGTAACCACATGGCATCTTGCTCCCAGCCTTTCTCCAGGTCTTTGCTCCAATGTCAGCTTCTCACAGAAGGTGTTCTGACCACCCTGTCTAAAGTCACCATCTCCACCATCTCCTCCTCCTGTTTCCCATTCTTCCCTGCTTTTTTCGTGTCTGAACCATGACCTGAATACGTTATATTTCCCATATTAATCTGTTGATGGACCACCTCCTCCCATACATACTAAATGTGAACTCCATGAGGTCAAGTTCAGTCTACTCTGTTCACTGTGCCTTCTCCAGGACCTATTGTGGTCTCAGGCCCATAGCAGGCAAGCAATAAACACTGAAGGGTGGAATCCGGTTCAACCATCTGATCTGAAAAACAAGGTGATGAGAACTCGCCTTATCGTGCAATGGGTTATAGAACTGAGACCTGTTTTTCTGTTAGATGATTAGTGCTCATTAAGCACAACAGTAAGACATGCCAATAACAAGTTATCCCTTCCCAGGCAAAGAATTGCATTTTTTAAGAGGAACCCTGGATACCTGGACAGGTATCCAGATCCAAAGAAGTGAAGCAGATGATGGAAATGTGAATACTATGAGGCATTTTGGGAGCAGGCACATGCTTCAGCACAATGTCAGACCAGAATTCCCTGCAGTTGAGCCAGGGAAGAGAACTGGCTCCTGACCCACAAGGGTCACCCTTGCTCCCTGCCCAGCTCAAACCCTCTCCTCCTGCTTCTGCTTTTTCTCCGGAAAAGAATTGTTTATCTGAGTTTAAAAGTTGCCCCAAAATAAATAAATAAATAAAAGTTGCCCATTAGGCACATGTCTTAGCACTCAGGAAGCTGAGGTAGGAGGATTACCTGAAGCCAGGAGTTCAAGACCAGCCTGGGCAACAGAGCTAGACTCCCTGTCCCATTTCATTTTTTTTCCCTTGTTCTTCCTCTTTTCCCATTTTCTACTCCCAATATCCCTTAAGAAATAGAGGCTCTGTGGCTGGGAGGGGGTTGGTGTGGCTCTGCGGTACAGTGCTTGCTGAGCATGTACCAGGCCCTGGGTTCAATCCATAGGGGGGTGGGGGGGAAGGAAGGAAAGGAAGGAAGGAAGGAAGGAAGGAAGGAAGGAGGGAAGGGGAGGGGAGGGGAAGGGAGGGGAGGGGAGGAGAGGGGACAGAGGGCTTCTGGATGAAGACTTAACATTCTTTCCTGCAGATGCAAGTATCTATGATCTTGATATGCAACCAATGCTTGTTCTAGTTTGCAACTTTCCATCTGAACCATCTTGTCTAATTCCAACTTAAATTTCTTTTAAATGCATCTAACTCTAAACTTTGTTCTCTTTTGTCTTAACCCATTTACTTTTCCCTTTCTCCTTTTCTATGCCTTTTCTTTTTTTTTTTTTTCTATGCTGTTTTCTGGTCACATGAACAACCAGCCACTCCTACTACTTCTGCATTCATTTATTCTTTCATGCATTGATTTGACCAGTTATTTATTTCACTTTTTTAATCAACAGAGAACTGTGACAGGTCCTGCATATATTGAGTGTTTGAGGCAAAGTGTTCCAGGTAGACACAGAGGGCCAGAGCAAAACGGTCCTGCTCCCAGGGAGAGTTACCGCTATCCCCCACTGCCCTCTTCCCCACATCTGAGAGAATGAGGACTATTAGATAAGCTACTGACACCAAACTATAATGGACAATTCCTCATGCAGAACCTCAGAGCTTTGATAGGTACTTAATAATGCTCCAGGGAGCACTCAGAGGTGGAAGTAATAATATGGTGGTCAGATTTCTTATCTTTTGCATGCCTGGATGGCGGTGTTGGTGGAGAACCACAGCCTCTGCTCTGCACCATAAGGCATTCCAGGGGCACCTTCCAAACTAGCCACCATAGGCAAAAGGTGGAAACAACCCAGATGCCCATCAACAGACCAATGAATCAACAAAGGGTGGTACAGCCCCACAATGGACTAGTACTCAACCATAAAAAAAGAAATAAAATTTTCACAGGTGCTACCATGCAGATGACCTATGCAAAAGGTCTGACACAAAAGGCCACATATTGTATGACCCCACTCACATGAGGTACCTAGAATAGGCAAATCCTAGATGCAAAAAGTAGAAGACAGAGAATCTGGGCTGCAGGGACCAATGGCGGGCAGCCCCATTGGTCGGTGGGTAAAAAGGTTTGATTTGGGATGAGAAGGTACTGCAGGTGGAGAGTGGAGGTGACTGCTCGACGCTGTGCGTACACTTCGTGCCACAGAACTGTACATTGAAAAGTGGGCGGGATGGCAAAAAGTATGTCATGTATATTTTGCCACAACTAAAAACTTAAAAAAGTTAAAAAAAATAAAATAAAAAACTAGTTGGCCATGAGCCCAGCAAGTGAGCAGGACAGCACGCACTCAGCTACTCCATATCTCACTGGAGGCTGAAGGTGGCACCGAGGAGCCAGGACTCACCTGCAGGAGAATGAGAAAAAGACAAAGGTACTTCTCTACCAGTGGCCTCTCCCACAGATGGAAGGAAGGAGACAATCATGGAAAGGAATGTCCCCTGGGGCTGGGGTTGTGGCTCGGTGGTGGAGCACTTGCCTAGCAAGTGTGAGGCCCTGGGTTTGATCCTCAGCACCACATAAAAAGAAATAAAATAAAGGCCCATTAAACTATAAATAAATAAATAAATAGTAATGTCCCCTGTCTGACCACAAGGGCCCACACTGACAGGTTCCAGAGGCCTCGTCATTTTCCCCAAGGACTCTGAGAAACACCATGGTGGTAGGACATGGCAGAGGAAAGCTGCTCAGCTCTTGGCAGCCAGAGGTGGGGGCGGGAGTGGGCAGTAGCCCATTCAAATTATTAATCCATGAAATGGGTTCACCCACTGGTGAGGGTGTAGTTTTCACAACCCAATCATTTCACCTCTGAACATTCCTACATTGCCTAACACATGAGCTCTGCAGGAGACACCTCATATCCAGATCATTACAAAGGCAAACTTCTGAAGAACTAAGGAAGAAGACGTGGATAACCCCTAACGGACATAATGTATATGAACACACTTTCCTATAGTGGACAATGTATATGTACCGTCCACCCTAATATATGTTGTCATTTTGCAGCATGTGCCAAATGTCAAGAGAACAGGCATGTCAAAACTAAGATCTGGAGAAAACCTAAGACAGTGAGGCAGTTACGGGAAATACCTGGGAAGGAGAGTTAGGAAGAGAAGCAAATTCATTATGAATTTCCTGAGAAAAGCTGGAGGCTGAAACATCTGAGAATGAAGGCAGAACTGAAGTGTATGGAACATTCTTGAAATAATTGTTCTGAAAAATTCAATAATGAAGAAGCACAATAAAAAGTCATTGCAATTTTTAAAAATTCTATTTCACTGCTTTTATGCCAGCACTGTATCGGATTTTAAATTTTTTTTGAAATTTTTAATGGAGACATAATTGTACATACTTATGGGGTACAGCGCAATTTTAATTCGTATGTTAATGGAAACGCTTTAGTCCTGGACAAATAATGATGATCCCATCAAGGACAGGGAACAGAGGTGTGTAAGCCTGTGATGAGAGCTGGTAGCCAAGGGAGGTGCTCCAGGGTCTGCCAGCCTGGGGTCCCAGGCAATGTTTACGGGTGCTAGGATGGCAAGTGCTGGGGAGAACGGAAATGCTGGCTCAGGGTGCCCACACTGAGTCCAAATGTAGGAAAGTGAAAACAGGAGACCGATGCACTGGGCAGCTAGAAAGGGGTAAAAAGGGAAAAGTTGCCGGGCACAGTGGTGCGTGCCTCTAATCCCAGCAGCTCGGGAGGCTGAGGCAGGAGGATCATGAGTTCAAAGCCAGCCTCAGCAAAAGCGAGGCACTAATCAACTCAGTGAGACCCTGTCTCTAAATAAAATACAAAATAAGGCTGGGGATTTGGCTCAGAGGTCAAGTGCCCTTGAGTTCAATCCCAGGTACCCTCCACCTCCCAAAAAAATCAAAGGAAAAGTTCTAATAGTGGCCAAAAGGACAGACCAAAGACTGTGAGTAAATGGTGGGGTTGAAGCGCAAGACTTTGGTGAAAGTGGGAAGTTGCAGGCTGCAGGTGGTGCAGGAAGTCCACAGAATAACAAGAGGTGGTTATAAGCCCCCTGAGTCCAGAGTTCAGTCCTGAATCCTGGTTGTCTAAACATGTTTCTCCTCTTTCAACAGTGAGAAAATATTTAGCGGTAGTGGACAAAATAAGATCTGTTAAAACCAGGGCTTCAAACTATTAAAAAATTCTAATTTATTTTGCTTCTCTGATTGCAAGCACAGCAGATGGAATAAAATTTATTTTGAACTATCCATATCACTGGGACCTATGCTGACACCTTCATAGCAGCTGACGGAAGAAGGCCAGAAAATACTGCAAGACTCTCACCTGAGGCCAGGTAAAGGACTCGCCCAGTTCTTTTATAATACTGTTTGGTGCAGTAAAACTGAAATACCCTGAGGGAATACTTGCTTATTGCCTTTTTGAAGTGCTGGGACTCTCTAACCATACACAAATACTACATTTTGAGAAACTACCTGTAAAGATGATGACACAAAAACAAGTCATACAGGGGCAGGGGTTGTGGCTCAGTGGTAGAGCAGTGGCCTAGCGTGGGTGAGGGACTGGGTTCAATCCTCAGCACCACATAAAAAAATAAATAAATAAAAATGAAGGCATTGTGTCCACTTACAACTACAAAAAATATTAAAAAATAAACAAGTCATACAGTGACTGGAGGTGTAGCTTGAAGGTTGTACACTTGCCAAGCGTGCACAAGGCTTGGATTCGATCCCCAGATCACATACACACAAAAACTGTCGCACATACACACATTTATACACATTTCAATAATCCAGTAACCAGAAATTGTTCCAACAAAGCAGTTTTATACTTTTATACCATTATTTCTCTAACTAAAAATGAAGATTCAACTGTAGCTAAGAGAAACTCATTGGCTTATACAAAAAAAAAAAAAAACACCCTCCACTGAGTCTATTTGTACAACACTAGGGTCATGGAATTTGCCCATTCTTGAGAACTGAGATGATATCCACATGACTCTGGGAGTTCAAAGGATGTGATGACTAGCTCTGTTCCTGCTTCGATATGACCAATGCTCATTTGTCAATGCTAATTCTGCAGCACACTATACTTGGTGGTATCATGTACACAAAAAGGAGTTCCTCTAGGTTTCCTCTCATCATTTAAAGATGCAACTACAGAAGCAGCTTCCACCTTCCATCTAGAGAAGTGTCAGGAAGCTCCACTACTTCTAAACTTCTTAATGACCCTCAGTCACCTACAAGAATTTGTTCTGTTTTGAACTTATAAAATTAAAGCCAGGGCTGGGGATGTGGCTCAAGCGGTAGCGCGCTCGCCTGGCATGCGTGCGGCCCGGGTTCGATCCTCAGCACCACATACAAAGGAAGATGTTGTGTCCGCCAAATACTAAAAAAAAAAAGTAAATAAAAAAAATAATAAAATTAAAGCCAAGGGATCCCTTACGGCAACTTATGCTATTTACCTCATGCTGCTCCTCCAACACTTGAGACAGAAGAGTCCCTGAAAATCTATAGGTGAGTGTTTTGCTTCTTTTTCAGCTTCACATATTACCGCAAAATGGTCTTTGCCAGATGGAGAGAGCCAGCAGGTATACTTTGGTGTTTTCTTCCAGTTGTCCTGAGAACAATGGTGAAGGCGATTTTCTTCCTTTTGACAATGAAAACCATAAGCATACACCACAGTGCCAGGTTGTAATCAAACAATGGGAATTCCAGTCAAAAAGGCACATTTCTGGAGAAACTTGGATATAGTCATTGTCAATGGATGGTTTAGAACAAAAAACATTGTTTTGATAGAACAGGAATATAATCCTGTCCCCCCTGAAAATAACCAGAGTTATTTTTAATAGCCCTACCTGGTTCTACTGAACCTGGGTAGCTTTTGTCTCACCAACATCAGCGAAAGAAAGAAAGAAAGAAAGAGAGAGGGGGGGGGAGGGAAAGAGAGAGAGAGAGAGAGAGAGAGAGAGAGAAAGAAAAAGAAAGAAAGAGAGACACAGAAACGGCCAATGAGCAACAAATTCATTAGAGCAGTTATTATCCAAAGACAGAAACTAACAAATACTGGTGAAGAGGTAGAGAAACTGGAAACCTTGTGTACTACTGGTGGGAATGTAAATGGTACAGTCACTAAGAAAAATAGTTTGGCAGGTAGTCAAAAAATCAAACACTGGGGTTGTAGCTCGGTGGGAAAGCACTTGCTTAGCATCTGTGAGGCACTGGGTTTGATTCTCAGCACTGCATATAAATAAACAAAGACAATAAAGGTCTATCAACAACTAAAAAAATATTTTTAAAAAATGTCAAACACACTTGGGCATGGTGGCACAACTCTGTAATTTTAGCAACTCAAGAGGCTGAGGCAAGAGGATTACAAGTTCGAGACCAGTCTCAGCAACTTATCAAGACCCTGTCTCAAAATAAAAAATAAAAAAGACTGGGAATGTAGCTCAGTGGCAAAAACACCCCTGATCAATCCCCAGTTCAAAAAAAAAATTAAACAGAATTACTATGTGATCCAGCAATTCATGTCTAAGTATATATCCGAAAGAGTAGAAAGCAGGATTCCAACATGCTTAGACACCAATGTTCATAGCACCCAAAGGTGGAAATGTCCACCAAGAGATGAATGGATTTTTTTAAAGATGTGTTATAAATGTATAGTGGGATATTATTCATCAATAAAAAGGAATAAAGGCCTAACACATGCTACAACATGAGTAAACCTTGAAAATATGTGAAGTAAATACACAAAAGGGAAAATACTGTATGAACCTAGTTAAATGAGCTTTCTAGCAATAGATAGTAGGACAGAGGTTATGGCAGTAGGAGGAATGGGAGGAATGGGAGGTACTGTCTTATGGGTCCAGAGTGTCATTCTGGGATGATGAAAAAGTGCTAGAAGACTGGGGATATAGCTCAGTTGGTAGAGTTCTTGCCTCACATGCACAAAGCCCCAGCACCACACATACACACACACACACAAAAAGTGTTAGAGATGGTGGGTGGCAATGGGCTCGATATTTTGAATGTCCTTCATGCCAGCGAACTGTACACTTAAAATGGTCAAAATGGTGTTATGCTATACATACTTCATCACAATGAAAAAATGGTTTTAAACACTTGAGGGAAGAAAAAAAAAACAATAATAAGAGAAATTCAGAGATAATAAACAAACCAAATACCAACCCGTCCTGCTAGTCCATGTCCAAACAGAATTTCCTTTCTTCTTTCCCTACCCATTTCCTTCCTTGCTTTCTTAAGTTTCATATGAAATAACTAAACATTCTGAGAAAGATAGATACATGGGGAAATTATGATTCGAATTTAATTTTTAAAAGATAAATCCCATCACAAGAGGGACCGTCAGGATGAGGCAATGCAGATCAGAGAATGTAAACAACAGCTGAACCAAAGACCCAGGAGGCCTTTCTATCTTTAGCAGAAGAGAAAATGCAGAAAGAACAGAAACACATTTGCAAGCCCCAAACCTGTAAGTCATGCAGTCCTGTAACAACTTCTTGCAACTGTCTTTAAGGATGAGATGAATTAAATAATTCATGCCGGGCTAGTTTCACTGGCTGTGAACTACTAGCCAAGGAGACAGATCGACACGGCCTGGATTCGGTGCCAGCACGAGGCCAGGGATTACAGCCACCAGCGCTCCATCTGGCTTCCCCACACTGCGGACACCACGTTAGGGAAACCGATTCAGAACCCCCGGCGGATGAGCCTCTGTCGATGGTAAATCCAGTTCATCCCACCTCGTATCTCACACACAGAACAAGTCACTTTTAAGCACACCCTTCTGCTGATGAAAACTGTTCAACTCTTGCACATCACCAAGAAAAAAGGCTGAGGGCCAAACACAAATGTTTGCCTTCCAAAGTCTTTCATGTGACTCCAGAAGAATCATCTATAAACCAAACTGTAAGACCTCAGGCTAGACGCAGCTTATTAATGATTCTTTTAAATAATCATCATGACACTGTTATGATTATAACAGGCAGACTGGTCTCCTAAGATGCATTCCAATTGTAATTAAAACCGGGCAGTCCCAAAGCTCCCACTTAATTTTAATTTATATTAAAATAACTTAGAAGAGCTCTTGGATACACTGAACAACTGCCTTCAATCCAGCTGGTTAAATGTTGGCAACTTCCTCTTCCACGAACCACATGATTTTTAGATGAAGAATGCACTGGGGGAAAGAGGTGGGATCCAAATTACCAATATGAGTGGCATTTTTTTCTCACGACTATTTTCTAAAATGAGGTGATGCTATACTTAGTGAAGCTATTTAAAAGATGTAGTGCTAAAAAGACTCTGCCCAGCAACCACCATATTGGTGGAACTCATCGAAACTATTAATGTCTACTTGGAAATTGATTTTAATCAATTTGAAGAGATTGAACTCCCATAGCTTCTTACTTAGCTAGATTTATAGTTGTAGACCAGGAAGAATTTCCAAATATTCCCACGGCTTCTTTAGTTTCATTCAAATCTCTCTGGACTGTTCTACCTGGAAACAGCACTACATTTTAATCCACGTACTCGGCTTTACTTTCTTTATGGCATTTATCGATACCTGACAACATGCGGTATACTTCTATGATAAATAAATAATTTGGGATGGTTCACGGTCTCTCCCCCAAGGATGTCATCTCCTAGTGCAGGACCTGTATCAGCACGCACAGCAGGGCTAGGCACTGAATAAGCGTCTTTTACTAAACTCTCACCTACCCTTTTCCCTTCCACATGTGACACTTGAGGCCCCAGGGAATGGAGTGACTTGTCCAAGGTCACGAGGCTAATCAGAGGCAAAGCTGGGTCTTAGAACTAGGTCTCTTAACTCCCAGCCATCCTTCCAGAGTAGATGTGATCACCTCACGTGCTGCCCTGACAGCTCCCCACTCCTAAAAATGCCAACACTTATCTGTTCAGACTGTTGTATCCAGAGTCCATACACTAAGTGGCTTATAAACAACAGAAACGTACTTGTCACAGTTTGGAGGCTGGGAAGTGCAAGATCAAGGTGCTGACAGGTCTGTGTCTTGTGGAACCTGCATCGTCATTTACAAATGGCACCTTCTTGCTGTGCCCTGCTCAGTAGAAGGGGCAAGGGGTGTCCCTTTGCTGTCTCTTTTATAACGGCACTGATCTCATGGACAAGGGCTCCACTTCATGACCACTGTAATCACCTTCCGAATGCCCCACTTCACAGTTCCATCACCTTATTGGGATCTCAATATTTAAACTTTGGGGAAACATCAACATCGCACTAGAGCACTCTCTGGCCTTTCAAATCTCTCTGTTTTTCTTGGTCCACTTTCCTAGTCTTCTCTCCTGCCACTTCTTTGCATGCCCAATGTTTTTGGCTTCCTCTGTTCCCCACCTTGGTAATACCTCTCAGTCCTCTTCCCATCTGTTAATTTCCGCTCATCCTTCAAAATCCAGCTTCATATCACTTCTTCTGTGAGATATCTCCAGTTCTTTCCTCTTTCTACCAGAAAAATCACCCCTTCTTTCAATGTATCAAAGCACTATGACCTTCTACCTAGCACACTTACTATTCTGCCTTGTCTTCTATACCACATTGTGACTTCTTTTTTTTTTTTTAATTTTTTTAGTTGTAGGTGGACACAATACCTTTATTTATTTTTATGTGGTGCTGAGGATCAAACCCAGGGCCTCACATGTGCTAGGCAAGCACTATACCACTGAGCCATGGCTCTGCCCAGATTGTGACTTCTCTATTTTTATATGCACTAGCAACTCCACAATGCCTGGAATAAACAGCTGGAGCAGGCAGGAGAAAAGGGGACACAAGGGACATGTGCCACCTTTCCAGGTTTAACCCGACTCCCAATATCCACACTGCCTGCCCCAATGACCCTAAGGAGAGAATCTGCTATTGCTAGAAAGGGGTTACACCATTAAATGTGACAGCATGCAAATGGATGCTAATGGATTGTGAACTATAAATCGTATCTGTTCTACACCAACATAAAGATGCAACATTTTTTTTTTCCAAGTTGGAAAAACAACAACAGTTCTGAATACTTTGAGCTGAGGTCTAACATGGTCACATTCAAGTTATCTGTGGTTCTCTGCATGCTGTGCTCCTGGTGCTCAGCACATGGTATATGTTCAGTACAAGGCTTGGTCCCATCAGTTCAAATGGGTTGACAATGACTGGCTGAATGGGCTGTGGCTGACCAGAGTAGTTTTCATTAAACTTCCTAACACAGGACGTGGTTACTTAATTTCCCTACGTGAAGGTAACCCTTCAGACTGCTGCCTTGTTTTGTTTCTCTGTACCTAGGATCAAACAGGTTGTTTGTGACAGACCAAATACACAGAAAAATGAGAGGCCATTATCATTTATATATACCACTATTCTGGTGGTAATGACATCTCTCCTTATGGCCTCTGCTGCCTCTTTACATGGACAAATTCATGAACATCAATAGCTAGTCTGGATCATGAGACTATCTGAAGTATCAAGAGTTCCCTGACCAAATTATTTTTCACTAATTGTGAATACTTGTCACTGGGCCACTGGAAACAATTAAGTCCCTCAGAACTCTGCTTGGCCAAAAAAAAAAAAAGATAGTAATATTGTAAATAAAATATTACAGTCACATCTTAACTGCCTATGTTGGCTGGGGGTGGGGGGAAAACTAAAAATAACACAACAAATTTAGTCACAAGGTTTTCCTCCTTCTTATCCTTGCCAATTTAGAACCATTATTTTCAACAAAACTGACAGGAAGACCACATTCTGGAGCCATGACTTTGCACAAGCAAATCGTGGCTCTTTCTTCCTCCCTGGGAACAACAGGGGCATAAGAGATAGGAACTATCAGCTCAGAAGCTCTTTCTTCAGCACACACACAGAACCCTTCACTTCAGCTCTCCCCCTCGCAAAAGGGTTTCAACCCAGAGTACTGCTGCTTCGTCCCTCAAGGTTCACTCACGCTATCTGCAATCCTCTTTGTAAGAAAAATACATTTTAAAATATGCTTGAATGAGCACTGAATCTATTTATCCCAGGGTTACAACTGTTAATGTCTAAGATCTTAATATGCTTTTCTCAGAACTAAATAAAGCTGCCAGGCCTCTGACCTACATAGGAAGGTAAAATAGCCAAAATAGTAACATTGTAAACAAAATAAAGTCCCCCCACCCCAAGTACCTGCGCACATTATGTGTGAACAACTAGCATAATGTATAAATACATGAACACTCACAAACAAGTCAAGCAGCCCAATATGTGAGGACTCAGGCACAGATCTTACAACTGCATGCATTAAATGGTCCTCTGGTGGTTTGAGGTTCCTGCTTTTCTGCACACCTACCCTATTAGCAGGGAGAGTTATAGGCAATGGAAAACCTGGCTCAGTTACTTAACCTCTGAACCTTACCTTTCTCAGTTAAATGAGGGGTTGGTCTAGATCAGCACTTCCCCACAGAAATATAATGTGAGTCAACATGCAAGCCATACATGCAATTTTAAAATTTCTAGTAGACAGACTAAAAAACATAAAAATCAATTGTAATGTTATTCAATCCATCATAGCCAAAATGTTGCTATTTTTATATGTAATTAACATTTTAAAATTACCAGTGACATATTTTAGTGCATTTTCTCATTTCAAATGTTTGAAATTTGGTACAAGTTTAAGTTGATAGCACATCTCAATTCAGGACCAGTGGGATCGTTTAGGAGAGAACAGGTAAGACGATCTCTGACATTTCTCTCAACCCTTGAAATTATTTTAATAAAGGAAACAACAGGTTTTCAGATTTAAGTATACTTAGACAAACTGTAACGTGTTTCCCCTGGACATTGTTTATTCTCATTCAAATGGTATTTATTTTCTTTTTTTAACCTTTATTCTTTAATTCAGTGGACTTGGATCTGTAAACCAATAAATAGTTTGATCTACTAGGCTTACTACTATAGTCACTGTCCTACAAACCTTGGAGGGAGGTTTGTAAGGACATTGAGGACAACATGTAACTGCTGAAGAGAGACACCTAACCAATCCTAACTAGAAAGATAACTGGTAAAATGAGTTCCATAGAAATGATGGAGAAATACATCTGATAACCATGGTATCGTCCACAGATTAAGATAAGGCTGTGAAGCACAAATCTGCATATGATTTGGAATCATCTCTCTAATTACTCAATGTCTTCAGAGAGAGTTCTGCGGCTCCTCCCACACAGTCTCGCTTATTAGTCCCTTTGTGATCAGTGATCTGCCTTGGCCAGATGGCTGGTCTGGGTTAAGAGCACAATATGAGATCAGAGAACAAAGCGAAGAAAGGGGCCTTCCCAGGAACTGAACCTATGATCCTGACCTCATTAACTCTAGGAAACAGTTAACCCGTCACAAGCATGGGCAGCCCCATGATAAATAAATCCAGAAAAACCCACTGCATCTGTCACCCTGGCCATCTGGGAGAGGAAAAGAATCACTCAAGACGTGCTAAGAACTTTTCAGAGGAGAAAGAGACATTTACCAGCTTTGAACATTACATAATACAGGCATGTATCAAAACATCACATGGTACCCCATAAATATGTATAATTTTTATGTTTTCGTGTCAGTCAAAAAAAATTTTTAAAGATTTTTTTTAAATTAAAAAAAAATTGTCTTTTCTTTTTTAGAACTGGGGATCAAACCCAGGGCTTTGCCACTGAGCTACAACCCAACCAGACTTTTAAAATTGAGAAATCATAATAAAAAAGGACTTTTCAAAATATAAAAGAAATTCTAAATGCAATGATTTAGGGCAACCTGGAATTCACCAGTAGTATATCAGTAGTCTTGGCTCCGTCTGGCACCAGACTCCCATATATTGACGGTGACCTCCTGTGGAGCCGGTAAATGGCTTTGGCCATGAGGTTAGGAGTAATAAAAAGATTCCTCTTCAAAAAAAAACAGTGATCTCGGGACTCTCATCTCTCCAATTTACTTCTCCCAAGTAAGCCATGGGTTAACCACTATATACAAGAATCCAGCTTATCCGAACTAAATAATAACCAAGTTTTCAGGTAACCCTGTTTCACCCTGCAGTGTCCCTATACCTCCCTCTCAGGTGAGTGTGAAGGCCGCTGGGCCTGCTGGTGGGGTTGTTCTTAGCTGCCCCAGCCCAATACCTTTTTAGCAAGTTGTCCTTCCCTTTCTTATAACTGGGAATCATTTCTCTTAGCAGTTACTACCTGCTCTTAAATTCTGTTTGAACAACCTGTGTCTAGTGAGAGAAGTGCTGACTTCTGATTTAAATATTTCCCTAAGTATCTCAGGGTTGCAGTGTCTGTGTCTTCTCCTCCTTAAACTCTTAATATTTAATAGAACACCAGTTTTAGAAGTAAACTTATTGAAATTTCCTCTTAACCCCTAAAGTATGCCATTTAATAAATCCCACATATATCTAGAGGAGCTGAAACTTTTAGACTTGCTCAAAAATATATATGCTTTTCAGTTTTGTTTTTTATTGTTGTTGCTATTGTTTTGGTACCAGGGACTGAACTCAGGGGTACTTGACCACTGAGCCACACCTCCAGCCCTATTTTGTATTTTATTTAGAGACAGGGTCTCACTGAGCTGTTTAGCACCTTGCCATTGCTGAAACTGGCTTTGACCTTGCCATCCTCCTGCAGAGACAGACATGAGCCACCATGCCTGGCTGCTTTTCAGTTTTGACATTTTAAATTGTATCACCTTTTCACATATAGACTTGATTGAATATAAAAGCTTATATACAACTTGTGTTCTATTTGGCTTCTTCACTATGTCTGATAACATGTGACTATAAAAATATCCTTTTAAGGGTCTTTTATTTTCACAAAATTACTTAATCTTTCCACACATCCCATTACAATGCCAGCGACTCAGGAGGCTGAGGCAGGGGCATCACAAGTTCAAGTCTAGCCTCAGCAATTTAGCAAGACCCTGTCTCAAAATAATAAAAAGGACTAGGGATGTAGCTCATAGACCACCCTAGGTTCAAACAGAAAAAAAAAAGTTACTTAATTTTTTTTTAACTGATGGATTAAGAGTTTATAATCTTGGAGCTGGGGGGTTGTGGCTCAGTGGTCGAGCACTTGCCTAGCATGTGAGAGGCACTGGGTTCAATCCTCAGCACCACATAAAAATAAATAAAATAAAAGTATTGTGTCCATTTACAACTAAAAATTTTTTAAAGAGTTTATAATCTTGTACTTCTCATATGTATGGATATCTTAGATCTAAACCTAAAATATTCATATGTATCTGCCTCACTTACATGTTAGTACAAATAAATATCTAAATTGATTTAGCTTTGATTGCTAAGAATTTTCACATTAAGAATAAAAAGAACACATATAATGGTAACCACTTTGCTTATCTACTTGAACATACAAATTACAGTGACAGTGACTATTCAGTAGCTATAATGTTTGTTTCTTTCTTTCTTTGATACCAGGGATTGAACTCAGGGTGCTCAACCAGTGAATTATATCCCCAGCCCTTTTTATTTTTTATTAGACAGGGTCTCACTAAGTTGCTTAGGGTCTTGCTAAATGGGTGTGGCTGGCTTTGAACCTGCGATTCTCCTGCCTTGGTCTCCTGAGTCTGTGGGATTACAGGTGTGCACCAGGGTGCCCAGCTAGAATGTTTCATTTTTACAAAAACTATAACAATCCATTAAGGGTCAGGTGTTAGACAAAAGGAATAAGTTAATAAAATAAGCATAAAACATTAGTTTACTACAAGAGTTCACAATTTCAATATCGGCAAAAAGACTTTTGAGGACCAACTTAAAGATGAAATCTCGTGTTTAACAATAAATGCAATTATGTATTCACTTTAAGGAAAAAATGAGATTGAAAAACAAAAATATGTGGATTTTCAGTTTGATGCTTTATAAGGAAACTGAGGCTTTGATTAAATTATTTGCCACATAAATCATGAAACTGCTTCTTTATCTAATATATCATTGTGTTTACATTAATTCTGATTTTAAAATTGTCATCTTTGAAAAGACTAACCTTAATTCAACAAATAAACTGCTTAAATATATGATTAGAAAGTTAGCCAGGCACAGTGGCTCTGGCCTGTGATCCCAGCTAGACAGGAGGTTGAAGCAGAAGGATCAGGAGTTCTAAGCCAGGCTGGGCAATTTGGTGACCCTGGCTTAAAACAAAAAGGGCTGGGTAGCTCAGTGGTAGAGCACTTGCCAAACATGCCGGAGGCCCTGCATTCCATACCCAGTACCACAAAAGACAAACAAAAAGTTTTAAGCTCCATACAAAGAAGCATCCAAAGCTATAATGCAGAAGTAAGTTTCTATACCTTTAAGCACCTCATCATTTTATTTACAAGGTACATTTCAACATGTAGACAGCAATAATGCAAACCACAGGAGTTTGAATCTGTAAGATGTAAGTGTAAACAGTGAAATTTGCTTTTCCATTATTGTTTTAAATTATCTCTGCATATTCTATGTACTATTTTAAATACATATTCCTTAAAAACTGTTTTAATTATTCTGATAATATTTTTTTAGGTGTGGATGGACACAATGCTTTTATTTTTATGTGGTGCTAAGGATCAAACCCGGGTCCCGCCCATGCTAGGCGAGCGCTCTACTGCTAAGCCACAATCCCAGCCCCTATGATAATATTTTTAAGAGGAGGAAAGCCCCAGAAATACCACAATATTAAAATTAAAATGCTATTACAAATGTAAAGAACTGAAACACAAATATACGTATATATTTGGTGATTTCTTACAAGTACTTTATAAATACTGCCTTGTGATTTTGAGACCAATCAATATACTATAAAGCATCCTTTGTAGCTCTTAAGTCTCCTTTGGTGCCTAACAGCCGACATTCATTTGTAATGAAGTCTTTTTATAGTCACACAGCTATTTCATGTCCCTTTTGTAGACACATTAAAACTTTGAGTACTCCATAAAAATGACCAATTAATTGGCTCTATCATGAAAACCTGAAAAGCTACACCAAAATATTTACATCAAAGACCAGCTAAAGCTAGAATGAATTACCAGTCCCCTCAGTAAGCTTCCTTACTTCACCAAGTTGAAAACTGACTTCGAGTCCTTTCAAAAGAAAACCACAAAAAGGACCAGAGTGGGCAAATTCTCAATTTAAACATAAGAAGTAATGAGGTATCTTCAGGAATCACCATGAGGGGACATCAGAACTGAGCACCGGGGCTAAGAGGGCAGACAAGCTTTGGGGTCCAACAGAACTCAGTTTAAATCCTTGCCCCATTCCTCACCTAACTCTAGGACCTTGGGTAAAGTTAAGAAAAAGCTCCTTGAGTCTTAGTTTCTGTTATCAAATGGACACACAAGGCCTCCCAACAGGGCTGTTGTGAGAACTACATTAGAGAATAAGTATGATAGACTGCTGAGCACAGAACTTTGACCAACTGTGAATCTCAACTAGCAGTTTTTAAATAAAATAGAGTAAAAATATAAGACCACATTGCACATAGGCAATCTAACCATTATTATCACAATTTTTTTGAAAAAATTACACATATTTATAATGTGTCTATTTAATAGGCACCTCTCTTACTGTGTTCCCCTTCCCCAAATTAAATCCAGTACACAGTTTGTGCTAGACATTATGCTAATTACATACACACATTATACACACAAAAATCCTATAAGGGAAATACTATTACCTCCCCCATTTCACAGATGAGGAAACTGGGCTTTGATGAAATTACTTGCTAAGGATAAAGCATTAGTAATCAGTAAACCCAGGGTTCAAATTCTGCCACCTAATTCCAGACCTTGCTCATTTTACCCACTTCAGAAAGTACTAGGTGGTAAAATACGACTTTTCTTTATATAAAAATTACCCAAAGCCAGGAAAGTGGCACATCCCTATAATCCCAGTGACTGAGGAGGCTGAGGCAGTACGATCCCAAGTTCAAGGCCAGCCTGGGCAACTTGGTGAGACCCTGTCTCAAAATCAAAAATGAAAAAGGCTAGGGATAAAGGCTAGTGGTAAAGTTTCCCTGAATTTAATCTCTCATACCAAAAGTTTAAAAATAAATAAATAAACAAACAAAAAAGTTATGCAAAATGTAGACCTTTTCAGGCAGTCTAATTGGAGTAAGATATGCCGGGAAGCAGCATATCATGGAGAAAAGTGTGGTTAAGAGGTAAAAGCACTGGTGTGATTGTTGCTTTAGTGGCATGGAGATGGCAAGTCATTTAATCCCACTGTGTCTGGATTTCCTCACCTACAAAATGGGAATGATAGTATCTGTCCTGCCTCCTCACAGGTCATTATGAGAAAGTATAAAAACAAATAAAGTTCTAGTGTCCTACTCAGTTTTAGGAGATGATCATTAAAACCACCCTATAACTCATAGAAACACATAGCAATTATGATCCAAAAAGAGGCTTCCAGGCTTTTATGAACTACACATGGCAGCACCCGGCACAGTTCCTAGCACATAGTAGGCCTTCAGTAAATGCTCATTAAACTAAAAGAAATAAACCAGTTCTACCTATATGAACCTTTTATCCATTTTCACTTTATTTTTCATTAGTTCATTCTTTCTTAATTATTGAACACCTACTGTGTGCCAGACTAGAAATATGGGCTACAAAAAAGGATTACAGGACCATTCCTTGCCCCAAAGAATTCCATATTAATTTCAACTAATTATTCCAATATTGTGTAAGAGAAGATGTAATATCTAGCTTCCTCATCTAGCAATAACAACAACTTACATTATTATAGTACAGTCCCTTTTATTCTTAGACCAATTGTCTAAACCTTTCAAGTAGGTATTATATTCAGGACTCCAAATTCAGTACTCTGTGGGTGCTGCAAAGTCTTGAGAGTCAAAGTTTCTCAATTTTTAGAGATGACTATAATAAACATAAGCCTTTGAATCAATTACATTTTAAAGAATCAATACTAGAAACAAAATTAATAGCATGTTTTTTTTTCTTGCACATTTCTGAGCTAAAATAATCCATAATGTAACCCCATACCTATATATGGCACATTTTCTAAAAGATTTCTTTAAAAAATATTGCCTTGGAGAAAATTTTTTTACAGGCAATTGTCTTTTAAGATACTAAACTAGGATTCTTTTCTCAAAGAATAAAGGAAGTAGTAGTGAAGGTGTCTTCTCTTTGTTGACTTTTTCAAAATTACTCAAAATTGACTGTTGTGTTCCTGAGTCACAAACAATGCCAAATAACTGTTAGCCATATTATATATAATGCAACCACTACAACAGATAATTTTTACAGGGGAACACTGATTTAACTGACAATTTAATGAATTGAAAATCTGCCATAAGATTATTTACTAATAACCTAATAAAATTCCCTTATCCTTTGTATTCTGACCACTCCCTCTCCACCACCGCCACCCCCAACACACATACACACACACACACACACACACACCCTCACTTACACCAGATCAGTTTCCTGGCCATTATTCATAAAACCATATTAAAATTTCACAACACATGGTCATAGTTACTAGGTTCCCCCTCCCCCTCCACTGAATCAATGTGTCTTTAAATATAAATTTGCTCTTGAAACCCACAATTGAGAAAAAAATGGATATAATGCAAAGATCTACTATAAAATTTAATCGACTGCTCTTCTGTTTACTAATAATCATGAAGAAGAAGAAGAAGAAAAAGCCCTACCCCACCCACCGTGTCCGTAGGGTTAGGAGGTCCAGTCTCTCCACTACAGAGCTCTGCAAGAAAGGACGGTTATAGTACCAGGAAAACGGTCGCAACCAGCCCCAGGAGGAGATAAGGCAACACATTTTACACACTGGCAGCGTGCGGACCCCGGCTCCAGTGCTTGGTAAACAGGGGAAACCTTTGTCTCGCCTCAGCCATCAAACTGGTGGCTCATCAGAACTGGGGCCACAAGAGTTTGTGCGAAACGGTTTGGCAGAGGTTAAACAAAGCAATGCAGCTCTAGGGGAAGAGGGCTCAGCCGGGTCCGCGTCCCAGCTCCCGGACGGCGAGCTCGGGCTCTGCCCGCGCCGCAGCGGGGTCCCCGGGACACGGGAAGGGGAGAGAATGAAAGGTCCCACGCTCTCGCCAAGTTCCCGGGGCGCAGCCCATCGGCAGGTTCCCTCGCGGGGATCCAAAGGCGCGCGCAT